>NW_015638932.1:191493-195269 GCF_001515625.1 Sinocyclocheilus rhinocerous
CGAGTTTACTTCTTACAATTTTTGGTATTCTGACATAAACCATCTGACAATGAAACTGTTTTCACATCCTGTATTTTATCTAATCTATAGCAATATCAATATAATCGCTCTTGAATTAGTTCTTACAATATAAGTCACAAACGTATTGCCCAGCTGCCTCGATAGATCCTGTTTGACCAAGCATTCAAGCCCTGCAGTCAAGAGATTACGGCTGCATCACCACGAGGGAATTCTGGGAAGGGATTCGCTATTCATTCTTGATATTTACCACAAACACAGTGGGCTGTGTGCATTGTGTGCCACATCTAAGTCTTCTCCCACGGATATAGAAGCATCAGAAAGCCATCCAAAGTTCTGGAGAGAATGGAGTGCAGAAACTAAAGCCATGGCATTAGATTGCCAGGCCCAGAGGAGCCGTCATTTACCAGCATTACTGATCACATCCAGGGCTTCCATTAGCCCATCTGGCAGAAGATCAGCTAGCTGATCCAGCTCAGTGAATTAAGGTTGGATCATGGAAGTAGATCCAGTAGTGGATGAACCTCTTGTGACCACATGCTAAAGGTCAATCTATGGAAGGCCGATCAAAGTATTCAGCTTCAGCATTTGGTTGGTATGGTTTTCGGAAATGATAGGCACTGGGGAATGAAGTGACCATAAAAGTCTCCTGTTGCCTGATTAGTTTGAACACTACAAGGTTCAAAAGTGTGAGGCAAATATCTTAGTGCCTTAGCATGCAACATTTGACAAGCAATTTTCTGTTTCTCTTTAATGCACACACACACACACACACACACACACCTTTTGCAACAATAACCTCCTAATTTGCTGCTTATTAATAGTTAGTAAGGTAGTTCTTAAGTTTATGTATTGGGTAGGGTTAACGGATCTAGAATATGGTCATGTAGAAAAAGGCATTAAAGAGATATTTCACCCAAAAATGAAAATTACCCCATAATTTACTCACCCTCAAGCTATAGTATATGAGTTTCTTCTTTCAGAAGAATACACTAGTTAAAAATGTCCTAGTTCTTTCAAGCTTTATAAAGGCAGTGAATGAGTGATAGTCCAATAGAATCCAATAATCTGCATGCGCCAATCATAAAAAAAGTGTACGATGCATTTTTGTAAGAAAAATATCCATACTTTATAAAACTTTATAAAATGTAAACTCTAGCCTCCGCAAACTGGTACGCGCATACATGAGAGTAGCGTAAGCTCCGGTGAGAATATGCTAGTCTCGCGAGAACCAAGTTTTGTTTACAGGGGCAAAGGAAGCAAAGTTTCCTTTTTTAGCAAATGAAAACCAGTCTTCTCTTGGATTATATCGAAGTCCTCCAACATTTTTCTCTGTGAATCCTCGTTCTGTACTTCTAATTAGTGGCCGGTGTTTTGTTTTGTTCTCTCCTCTGCATTTCCACGTTCGTCACTTCTCAACGGAGCTTATGCTACGCCTACGTCCTACGGGCCAAATGTCATTAAAGATAAAGGTATTTCTTTGTGAAGTAAAAAAAAAAAAAAGTTGCATCAAGCACATGTGGAGGCTAAGCGAAAAAGTGAAATCAAATCCTCATCCTCATGAATTGCAGAGCAGTTTGGTTGTCATATGGCGCATGAATAACAGGCCCTGTAAGAGAAAGGATGAGTCAGCATGGGGAAAATGGCAGCTATACTTTGAAGTTTTCATCTTGCCTTTAACATGGACTCGTTACCCGAACTGACACTGGCTAGTTTGACTAAACTGCACAGAGAGACATATTTTGATGAAATTGAATTACAAAGGAAGACTTTGCAATAATATTTTTACATTAAAAATATGACTGTTAAGATTTTTATCATGCTAAATGTGCTAAATTATTAATTTAGAGAAATTTTGATGTTTTATTAATGAGAGTACTTCAAAACAGTTTAAAAATCATCCCAGGATGCACCTCTCTAAAGACTATGCAGCAAGAGTACAGTACAAGCCCACAAAATGCCAACAATCTAACAGAATTTACTTTATTAATAAGAAGTTTTCTGTATTGATTTTTCACAAGAGTTCACAAGATAGGTACAGATATGATTAGTTCTTTGTTTTCAGCTGTGTATCGTTATTTAACCTTGTTTGTGTCAGTACTTTAGTTCCTACTTTTCCTGTGTTTGGTGTCCGGTCTCGTTTGAGTTAGTGTGTTTGTAACTTCCTTCTGTCCTGTTAACCCATGCTTTATTATTAACACTAGAACCGCCAGAGGTCGCTGTATACCTAAAAGCACCAGCGGGTAAATTTTACCCACGCACATGGCAACTGTATTTATATGGCTAAAGAACATATTATTTCACTGTATTATGCTACTGTCTTCACAAAGAAGTGTCTAGAGTCAATGAATGACTAAAACAGCCTATAGACAATAATAATTCACCACACTGCATAGGATGATGCGATGACAAATTCAAGCGCACAGCTTCACCTAAATATTGATTAATTTGTTTAGTTATATCATTTATAATTTGAATAAGATAGCAACACCATTAAACTTTTGGGTAATCAAAAAAAATGGTTTTATTCATTACATCATTGTAACGAGGAGGCTGAAGCCGAGTGAGAATCCATATGCAGAAGTTTATTTAAAGGGCAATCCAGAAACAGCGTCAGAAAGGCAGTAGTCTAAACACAGTCAATCAGTCCAATCGGCAGCCAAAACAGAGGGAAAATCCAATAATCAGAAGTAGAATCAAACAGGCAAGAAGTCATACACAATATCAACAGGCAATGGTAATAGAATGCTCGGTAAGGCAGTGAGACTGGCAATACTTCGCAGAGAGTGTTTGGGCAAGCCATGCTTTATGGCTGCCAAACAGGAAGTCACCAACGAGGCAGCAGAGGGAGCGTGACAGTCAATACTCGGGCGAGGGCTCCCTCTGCTGGCCTGGCATTACAGAACCCCCCCCTCTAGGAGCGACTCCTGGCGCTCGACGAGGACGTCCCCGTGGTCGTGGAGCTGGTCGGTCGGGTCTGGCTCTGTGGAATTCCTCGATGAGTGATGGATCCAGAATGTCAGGTGCATTGACCCAAGATCTCTCCTCAGGCCCGTAGCCCTCCCAATCCACCAGATATTGGAGCTGACCCCCTCTACGCCTAGAGTCCAGCAACATATTGACCTTATAAGCAGGTGATCCATCGATTTCCAAAGGTGGCGGTGGCTCTTGATGCTCGGCGTTGGGGGCGTTGGGGGGGTGGAAGGGTTTAAGGAGAGACACATGAAAAGAAGGAGAAATACGATAAGTGGCAGGAGTGGCAGGAAGGTAAGTGACTTCATTGATTTGTCTAATGATCTTGAAAGGGCCAACATACCTGGGGCTTAGCTTCCTGCTAGGTAGCCGTAGCTTGAGGTCCCTCGTGGAGAGCCAGACCCGTTGTCCTGGTTGGTAGGGAGGGTGCGGACGGCGTCGTCGGTTGGCCTGGAAACCTTGTGTCCTGACAGCCCTTTGTAGATGGATGTGAGCACTGTCCCACACCCTCTCACTACGCCTGATCCAGTCGTCCACTGCTGGGACAGATGAAGGTTCTCCTGACCACGGGAACAGAGGAGGCTGATATCCCAGAACACACTGGAAGGGGGTTAGTCCTGTAGAAGAATGTGTCAGGGAATTTTGAGCATATTCGGCCCATGGAAGGAATTCTGCCCACCGATGTTGTTCTCGGCTACAATAACTGCGCAAATATCTTCCAATTTCCTGGTTGAGTCGTTCAACTTGTCCATTAGACTGAGGGTGGTAGCCTGAGGTGAGGCTTA
>NW_015638932.1:196559-212135 GCF_001515625.1 Sinocyclocheilus rhinocerous
TTTGACTTTATTTATGAAACTGATAACCGCTAAATCAGTGAGTGAAAGGCGTTGCCTAGAAATGTACAATGTTAAAACATAAGCGGCAAGAAAATGACAGCGCGAAAATACATGCATTATATAGCGGGTAAATTTGACCCGCTGGCGCTTATAGGTATAAATGCCCCGTTTTTTTATCTGGTTTTATCTAAATAATTTTTAACAACATTGGATTGTAAATTACATCATTTTAGTAAAAGTCAGTGACTGGGAGACTTGAATGTTTTATTTTAAATCTGTTATGTACATTTGAAAAACAGCCACGGGTAAAATTTACCCCGTGGTGGTTCTAGTGTTAAATACCCTGTGTTTATCTTTATCTTCATCTGATCGTCTGCCATCCTTGCTGACAGAAGACCGGACCTAAGATAGATTATCCTGCAAGATTTGCTGCAGTTGCCTAAAAGGGCTTCGATTTTTTTTAACTATACAAAACAGTTCTGTCATCTCGCCATCAGCACACCCATCAACAATGAGACCCTGAAATCGCTGTTCTTGATCGGGGCGAACATCCCATAGACCTCCCAGACACCCGGGGACTTGACTCGAGAGAGGCCGTCATCAGCCAGATCCAGAGCCCAGCCCACCACCAACCTTGACCGCGAAGACTTCGCTAGAGCCCCCCTGCAGATGGAGAGCATCCACTCACTGCGATGAGTGAGCCAGAGCCCATCAAAGAGAAGACAGCACCAACCATCTCCCCGGAGCTGGAGCTGGAGCCCCAGAGTAAGTCTGACCAGGGCTGTGAGCCAGCAACATCAGTAACAGTGACACATGAATACTGGTGGTTTTGGACACCGAGGACTGACCGACAGATCTGGACATGGAGGCACTGCTTCCCACCCTATCCCACCCCGAATTATCTGTTTGTTCTTCATCGTCGTTTCAAGACAGCATTGGAACTTTTTCCTCATCGTAACTGGTTGTAGTAAAATTGTGGTTATACAAGTGGTAATCAATCCACAAAAAAAAAAAAAAAAAAAACATGGTTACTACACTATAATAAAAGCATGGTTAATTTTCTTAAGAGTAAACTCACAATAATACATAAGTAGTTATTTTCTTCCGTATCGTGAAGTACATCCAACTGCAAAATGGATTATCGAAAAACAGAAAATGTAGGGCAGGGACCTGGTTCTATGTATCAGTTGTTGCTTGGATTGGATTGGAATTTCATGCTGACTTTAAGAAGCTACTGTATCCTGATAACTAATCAGATCTCTCAATCATAATATTTAGTTATTGGTGTGTTTATACTTGCAAAATGTGGAAAGAAAAATTATGAAACGTCTCGAGAACTTGCTGTAATTTTGAAAGTTCAATAAAAAAATTTGTTTAAAACTTGTGACTTCCACGCCGTATATGATTGGCAGATTCATCAATTCCGAAAGCCTGCACAATGCACAATTAAACTTTTGCACTACATGATGTCGGTGTTATTGTAACGACTAAGGATTATATTACCGGTTTTGACAGAAGTGTTCATTAATTGCTCTAATAACTGCATTAGTCTGCTTATCAATGTTATCAAATGATGTTTTGGAATTAGCAAGGGAGACGTGGGATGAGATGCGTAAGAAATCAGTCCGACACACAAAGCGTTTTAAGTACAAACACCTGACAAATGTCTTGAAATACATCATCTGAACAATGTTTTGATGTGTGGTAACCATAGTATAAGCGGAATAATTGACTCCGGTCCATGTTACACCTCGGGTGTGCATTAGTTCCTAATAATTCACTGGTCCGTCCTCAAGTTTTCCTCATTTTGGCGACACGCTACTAGTAGAATAACACATGGCTGGAAAAACCTCTCAGCCAATCAGATCTAAGGAGATAGTTAGTAGGAGATGTTAATATAAGCATTGCCCTCCATAAGTTTTGGAACAGTAAAGACAAAATTGCTTTGTCTGCTGTGGAGTAAAGACATCTGCAACTATGATTAAAAGATGAATATGAGACAAATGAGTGTTCTTTCTTAATTTTCCTTTTTTTTCATTTTATTATTAGCTGTTTCAACACATATATGTTTTACCAAATAAAAAGGACAGCACTTTTAGAGTTTCATTCCCTAATCTGATGTGAGCATAAGTATTGGGACAGTTGAACTTAAAGAAAATGTAAAAGTTTAAAAGCTAATATTTAGTTGTGAGTCTGCCACCCATTGACATCACCAGACTCTTGGTTTCATGCATTGAAATGCTTTTTATTCTACTCTTTAGCTGGTGAAATTCATGTTCAATAGGATTTGAATCTGGAGACTGACTTGGGCAATCCAAGACCTTCCTTTATTTGCCCTGATAAACTCCTTGACTGAGCTAGCAGGGTGTTTTGGGTAATTGTCCTGTTGCAATATGAAGCACTTTCTAATGAGTCTTGTGGCATTTTCTTGAACATTGGTAGCCAAGATGTGTTTGTACACTTCTGCATTCATTCTACTACCACCATTATTTGTGAAGACATCAATTAATATATATATGTGTGTGTGTATGTATATATGCACTGTTTAGAAAACAGTAAAATGCTGGGCATGTCAAATGTTGTATGCTAAAGTGACGATATTTGCCACGCACTTCTGTGCCTTGTAGTGTTCAAACTAATTAGGTAGCAGGAGACTTTTATGGTCACTTCATTCCCCAGTGCCTCTCATTTCCTTTTCTTAATCTTCTTAAAATTAAATCCCAAATCACATACTATTGTCATACATTAACAACAATGTGCAAACAAGAGTTTATCCTATCTTCTCCTTTGCGTTTGAGGCTTTGAGACTGCTCTTTTCTGACAGTCTCTGCACAGCCCTGCAACTGCTGGACCAGAGCTATCAGACTTGCACTCTAATTCCCTGGCTTCGGCCAGTAGTCTGTCAAGCTCTGGCAACCTCAAATTTGCCTGGCAAAGACATTCGAACAAATGTTTTGAGATAAAGATGATCCTTTCACCATGTGAATGAGCACGCTAACAATTCTAACAACAACACCACAGCATCCGTTGAAAAGGAGCAGCCAATACTGTCATACATAACACATTATTTATAGGTGATCAATCACTGCAAAAGTTGACGCTCAAACAAACAAGTTTTCTCATGCCGGCTTACTTGGAAAAGATTATGACAGCACTTCAAAAGACTGGTTGTTCAGGGTTGCGTCTGGCAGGATGTGTTTTGGTAACGCCAGGCAGGTGTCCCATTGTAGCGGGGGGATTATTGAAATTGTGAGGTAATCCTCTCCTTTGAACAGCAGGGAACACAGCTGTACAGCTGTCAGCACACCTCAGAAAATCAGGGTGTTTATGCCTAAAGTGGAGGTAACCTAAAGCTTCACACACTTTTAGAGCATATAGAGACGGCTTCTGCATCTCAACATACTTTATTTCATAAATTCCCATTACAGAATCCTATAATATATGTGAATTTGATCACACCTCTAAGGATTATCAATTCTGGTAATTACACAGTCAACAAAAGTTTTTCAGCATTGTGTATTTGTTTTTTTTTTGGTGCAGTGCTGCAGTACTGTATGTAAATTGAGTCTATACAGAGCAATTTATTTATTTGAACATATTTTAATAATATAGATATTCCTAATACTTTTTTGTACTTTCCAGAAGTTGCTATTGTATGAAAATGAAAGTATATACAGGTGCATCTCAATAAATTAGAATGTCGTGGAAAATATGAAAAAAAATCATAATCATAAGTACCATCATAAATTAATAAAGCGGACTGACCTTGATCACTCAGTTCTGCATCCTCACATTTTAAGAAAGAATCTCAGTGTTTGCACATTCCCTCTATATGCTAATTAATGTAATTCTGGCCAGATTTGATGACATTTTTAATCAAGCCATTGCATCGCACGATCCCAAGCTGTATGCTTTGTCAAATCTGGCATCTCTCACATAGCACTCAGTTAATTGTTAGCATGCTTATGCATCAATTCAATGTGATGAATATTTGAACGCATGCAAATCACTCCAAGAGCCAGATTCTTGCAATTAGGATTAGCGTGTGACCCCTGGCTGTTCCATAAAGCTTTGTCGATTACCTCACTGCATTACCAGTTGTTATTGCTAAAGGCTATTATAGGTTATATCAGCAGTTATCTATCCAATACAATTATAGTTGTAATAGGAAAGAATAAACTCAGAGAGGTTGCTCATCCTGGATGCTAATTAATTGTCTTGCTGCCCTCTCGTGAGCTTTTATAGGCATACAAAACAAATATGCTAAAAATAGCCATATAGCTTCATACAAAGCTTGTTCCAAGACCATCCATTTGAGTTATTGCACTCATTTAGATAGGAGCACAGAGGTATGATCTGAAACTGAGGAGGTCTGCAGCCGAGAGCTTTTCCCTGACACTGGAACAGCCCAGTCCTGGAGACCAATTCAGCATCCCGAATGAGAATTGATTATTGACTCTATCTTAGCAAGACATCTATTCTTGATATTGGCTGACAGTTCAATGTCTACAGCAGGGAAAGAGAATGATATACTCCATATAATGGAATCCAGCCTGATGTTGAAAGCCAAAGGGAAATCTCAGACACAATGTTTCCTTCTGTTATTGTTCTTTCTTAATTTTCCTTTCTTCATTGAATTGGGGAAGTGCTCAGCAGGCTTGTAGGCTATCACAGTACTAGGAAAATAGAAAAAAGACATAATAAAGCTAATGAGACACTGAATGAGATTGAAAAGAAAGAAGTAACAGTCTACGAAATGAGAGCCTTTTCCATCTTGCATCCTGGCAGACAGACAATGTCTTATGCAACAGATTTGTGTGAGGAACTGCCCACAACTGAAAATGTTCCCCACCAATTAACTTTTAACTATTTGTTCATGAGCTCCATCATTCTGAAAACTTGAATCCAGTACTGTAATAAAAATGACAGTTCATTATGGTATTTATATACACAAACAACCATTTTTGAAAAAAAGAAGGTAACTTCTGCTAACCGAGGCTGCATTTATTTGATCAAAAATACAGAAAAACAGAAATATTGTGAAATATTATTATATTAAATAATATATAATATTTAATATTAAATAATATTATATTTAAATAACTGTTTTTCATTTGAATTTTAAAATATAATGTATCCCTTTGAAGCTGAATTTGTCTAATATCTAATATGCTTATTTGATGCTAAATAAATATTTATTATTATTAATGTTGAAAACAGTTGTGGGGCTTTTTTCGGGATTCTCTGATGAATAGACAGTTTGAAAGATGAGAATTTGTTTGAAATAGATATTTTGTAGCATTATAAATGTCATTATAAACTGTCACTTTTTATCATTTTATTGCATCCTTGTTGTATAAAAATATTACAGAAGTCCTAAGAGGCCATGGATTATGATTATTTTTTTTTATTGTCTTCTTGTGATCTCACCATAACGAAAGTTTTCTTGTTACCACCACTTAATATGTTAAGTCAATATGCTGTTCTGTCCCAAACACGTCAAGTGGATACAGTATTCAACACCCCATCAGTTATATTCAGTTCTATACTGCCACCTGTTGGCACAGTTGTGTAACGTAGAGAACATCTCTAGGTTACGTATGTAACCCTGGTTCCCCAAGGGAACGAGACGCTGCGTCGCGTTGCCATACTTCCTGCATCCATGTGAGCGACTTGCTTCAACTATCAGAAGCTAACACTGCTTGTTTTGGATGAGCTTTTAAGCGTTCTGGTCTCTACGTCACCCTGCCCATGACGTTTCGCCATTCCATTGGACTGATTTCACATGTGATTCAGAGCGTGGGCACACAGGGGCGTTCCTAAAGCGTTTTGACGCAGCGTCTCGTTCCCTCGGGGAACCAGGGTTACATATGTAACCTAGAGACGATCCCCTAACTCGAGCTGCATCGAAACGCTTTGGAAATGAGTATGCCCACGCCACCATACTGACAAATGCCTGTCTAGTGTAAAATCATGGCGAGCACCGCTAAGACAGAAGCACCTGAAAGTCTGGAGCAGTACCATACTTCTCCTGGCCTCAAGCACAACGAAAGATACATGTACCAACGGGTTTCTCCCCCAGTGAATGACCACCCAAAGGGATGTGGAAAGCAGCTATGGTCACCACGAACACCCTAACCTGTGAAGAATCTTTCCTGCAGGAACTCCAGAACTGGACCAACCGGGCAGTTAACTGGGAGCAGCTGACGATTTCCGCACCATGAAGTGAATAACCCACTTCAAGGAGTACAGTTTCCTCGTGGAGGGAGCTCTGGAGTGGAGTATGGCCTCAACAACCTTAGTTGAGAGACCGGAAGCTACGAGTTGTGCCCCCTCAGGGGCCACACCCATAGTTTCCACAACTCTGGGTGGGGGTGAAAGATGGTGCCCCCCGCCTGAGAGAGGAGATCCCGCCGAACGGGAATCTCCCATGGAGAGTCTCCGAATAGGGCTACCAGGTCCACAAACCATGGCCGGCCCGGCCAGTACGGGGCTACTAATATGAGACAAACCCCGTCCCGGTGAACTCTATCCAGAACTCCAGGGAGCAGAGCAATCGGGGGGAAGGCGTACAGACGAAGCAGACTTCTTTTTCAATTCTATCTGTTTTATTTTTATTTATTAAATAATTTAAAACAACAACAACAACAACAAAACATTGCTACGTTTACTGCGTTAAGCTAACTGAGACTTGTTATAGCACTTGCATATCATTGCTCTCTTGTTGATTTTGATTGCTTCCATTGTCCTCATTTGTAAGTCGCTTTGGATAAAAGCGTCTGCTAAATGATTAAATGTAAATGTAAAAATATTAATAATCCATGGCCTCTTAGGACTTCCGTAAAATATACATTTCCAATAGTACGTTTTTTTTTTTCTTTATAAGAAATGACAGGCTGAATACAAATAAAAAGGTAAGCTAAATGTGACTTTTTATCTCACAGTTTAGAACTTTTTCCCTCACAATTGTAAGTTTATATATCAGAATTCTGACCCCTTTTTTTTCTTTGCAATTCTGAATTGCATAAAAAAAGCACCACGAGTTTATAACTTGCGATTGCAAGATACAAACTTGCAATTATGAGAAATAAAGTCAGAATTGTGAGGAGAGCCCGTTCTGAGTTTCTTTGTTTGGAATTTGTGTTTGTCAACTACTCGTGCTACGTGTGATTCCCTGAAAAAAAATAATTAAACGACTTTGTTTTGTACTCCTGTGCTCCTCACAGTAGCAACCCGTGACAGAATTCCAGACCCAAAGTGAGAGTAAGCGGCCTTCTACCCGTGTTTGTTTTACGTTTTTTTTTTTATTTTTTATTTTTTTTTTTTTTTCCCCACGTTCGTTTCTCCCCGTTCAAATGGAAGAACGAGCGAGGTTCCTTGCTTTGGCTCATACGAGCCCCTACCCGATTGTTTTCACGAGGGCGTTCGTGCCGCTCGCCCTCGCCAGCTCCCTCGAGGGGGAAACCCTTGTGACCCTGTTCCGGATCGGGATAACTTACCATCGCCCCACGGAGCTCCCAGACACCATCAACCTCGGATGGAAGGAGGCAGTCATCTGGTGTCTGGAGAGTCTCCGATCCCGATCCGGGACCCATCTGCCGGCAGTTCCCGAGTCAGCCGGCTGTTAATGTGGCAAGCCCAAAGGACGTTAATGTGGCAAGCCCGCCGGACGATAATATGGCAAGCCTGTCATGCGTTCATGAGGCCCCAGTGTCGGTTCCAGCCCCAGTGCCTGCTCCTCTTAAGCGCCTTCCAGAGCTCGCTCCAGTGTCGGCTCCAGCCCCAGAGTGCGCTCCAGTGTCTGTCGCGCGCTCCAGTGTCTATATATATTCCGTGGTGGAAATGTTTTTTTTTTTAATATATTTTTAAATAAACATTCATGATATTTTAATAGAATGGTTGATTCTGAACTGACATATTTAAGCTAGCAAAACACTTAATAGCACATGTTGATGTTTAGTGCCCTTCATCAAATGTTGTGGGCACAAATGTTTGGCTACTTTCCATTTATGTGTGTTTAACTGCTGGCCGGATACCAGAGCAACAGACGGTGAATCTTACAGAGAGACACATCCATTATGCTGCTGTGGCCACTTTACATTTGAAATTAACTCCACCAGCTGAGGTCAGTGAGTGTCATTCCACTAAATATTTCATGATATTCATAGATCGGAGTTATTCATCACTGCTGGAACACAGCTTCAACATCCCTGCACATTATTACACATGGCATGAGTCCCATGACCAACACCATTCAACCAGAAAAGTATTAGTATACACCACAGAGATATTTTGATTAATCTACGCATGAAGACTTGTGGAATATGAGCACAGGTGAAATTATCAATGGAGTAAAGGTGAGTTAATAGATCTGCATGCAAAATTGTCGGTAGTAACTGAGGTCAAGGTGAAAAGTGCTGCGTTGTGGAACATTGAGGATAATAATGAAGGTGACTGAAGTAATTTATCAAAATTTAAATACATATAAATCAAGAGAGAATAGGATCTTTAACCGGGGAACTGAAATGCATGAATTTTGGGGAAAGGGAAAGCAAGCCAACCATTTCCATAAATTAGCCTATAATGTTCTCTTGTAGCTCAGCTTGTGAACTAGTTAGTAAGAGTGGCAAAGTGAGAGCAGTGCCTTATGGGTACAAAGTCTTTTTTTTTTTGTAAGCAAGTCAGCCCATTTGGCAGCCATTTTGTTAAATCCCCCAGGCGGCTCGAATCTCCACGCAGAAAGAGTGAAGTTTTTTTTGAAGCTTTTTCCAGTAAAATATCAAATCACAAATAAAATCTGGCAAAAGTATATCATAAGGATTACGCTATAGTTCAACTGAAGGCACAGATATGTATTTTTCAGCTTAGTTCAGCAAACCTAGTAAAACTGTTTATAATGTGGCTAGTTTCAAAAAGACATATTTAGTATCCCTTACATTTTAATATAATTAGCTATAAATAAATATATGCATGAATAAATATGTATGTTTTTCTGTAGTCATCGTCTGAAAATTCAAGTTCTAGGATCAAATAGTTTCATTTATGTATATTTATGTATCCGTTTTGTATCTCCTTTGTCATTTTTATTTATAATGTTCGAAGATGCAATACTTCACATCTTAAACTCAATTGCTACAGATAATTTAAAAGTGGATCTATTAATAATATAATAAATTATTGATGAATTCAGTGTACAGTAGCTAGATACACATGATAAAATAAAAATGTCACATGCTGTCTGTTCTGCTTTCATATTCATGGTCTTTTAGTTTGTATTTCCTTTGCTATCTGTTTTCCTGTGTTCCAATTTTTTTTCCGCCAGTCCTCAGTTGCTTATGGTAATTGATTAATTAGTTGACACCTGTTCATGTTTTAGTTCATTATCATTGTGTATTTAAGTTCTTCATTTACTTCATTTTCCAGTATTGTTTGTGCACTATGTTGTTTTGTTGCCAGTTTTCATGTGGATTTTCTGAGATTTGAGACTTCATCGTCTTCATCGTTGGACTAAAACTTTACTATAATATAATATCTATACATATAAATGCATAAATAAATATGTATGTTTTTACCATAGTCGTAGGATCAAATAATTGTATTCATGTATATTTATGCAAATCTGTTTTGATTAATGACTTCAATCACCTTTGTTATTTTCCTTTAGAATGTTCCAAAATGCACTAATTTACATCTTAAATTCAACTGCTACAGTCAATTTACATATGAATCTATATATAATATAATATACTATATTTTAATATAATATAATATAATGTAGTGTCATCATGTTCGACAATATGATGTGTACTAGCAAGATACACACAATTAAATAACAAAATATGACTGTATAATATTATTTATATTATATTATGTAATATTGTATTATATTTATTATATAGATCCACATACATACACACATATATTCTCTACTTACTACAAATACCATTGTTCAACTGTGGCTATTATGCATGAAGTCAAGAGTCACGGCACTGTCATTCAAAACCAACTTAGCTAAAAACTGTGTGATGCTAAAGGAAACTGAAGATTAAAGGCATCGTATGGATTGTGATCTGTTGTGATGTAGTGTACAGAATGACTCATCCAATAAATGTAACAGGCTCATCAAACAGAGTGCATAAATGTCACTTACAGTACATGCTGCATTTCAAATCGCTGTTGCTCCTATACCAACATTTCTTAAATATTTCACCGCTTCTGACACTGATATCAAATTTATGTGATACAACCCACTCTGACGCATATTAATCTCAAAACTAATGAAGAACAAAAGTGCACAATGTGCCATTTAATATCTCCTCAACACTCCATATCTCTTAAATGTTTCAGTCTAAACTTGACTCATCATTATTATTTAAAGCTAACCTTGAAACGTGTTTCAATCCCGTTCAATCAGCCCATGAAGTCAGGCATTAGCGCTCAGCTCTAACAAATTCCTGCAGATATGGTATTGCAACTGCCAGCGATAATGGAGTAACTCTATGTTTCTGTTATGCCCGCAGGTGTGACATTATGCAGGGCAGTTAACAGTGTGTCAGGGAGCGAGCCCATTAAACACAGTAGTGGGTGGAGACGCATCCCAATAGGGAGGAAGTCTTAGTCCAGTTAGCATATTTCATCTGCCTTAATACCCAAATAAAATGTAAAATAGCCAGGGGAGGATGTGTCAGTACTCCACTGAGTATGTCGAGCATTTGAAAACATGCAGTGTGAGAGACAGAATATTTGAAGGCTACTAAAATGTGTGGCTGTTTTATAAAATGCTTTCATGTTGCTTAGAATCAAAGTGGTATGATGGTAATACAATCTTGGAGTAACATGCAAAAATTATGGTCTATGTATATGATAATCAAACAGTACATATAGACCCTTTTTCTGTTGGTAAACATTGTGACGTTTTTCTGTGGGCGGATGTTAGGTGGAGGCAGAAAGATTCCCCTGACCGCTTCACTAACGCTAGTTATGAAGTGTTAGCTTGTTTTTTTTTTAACAATGACTGGAGAAAATCCGATTTTACCTGCATATGTAAGGTCACTCACTGTCCGCGACCGCGATTGTTATTTGAAAAGGTTAACTTTAACGGACGAAACCAGATCGGCCGACCCGTACACGCTCACTCAAAGCTTGGATGATCTGACAGGATTAACGTTACCGGTTGAGTGACTCACATCTAACGTGTATAGTAAAGACAAACTCACCATGTCTATCTAGTCATGAAGATGTATATACATTTAAATTTCAGCAGGCAACTATTTTTACAGCTACATTATTTTTCCAGCCAAAATGAATCACAACAATGTATATACAATTACAAATGATTATATATAAATCGTCAGTTTGTTGTTTTACACACATGCACACAGACATTATTTCATACACGACATAGTCGTGAGATGCATAATAAATCTTTAGACGCACCCATAACAACAAAATACAATACTTTATTGAACCTTTTCTGATAAGAAGTGTGCGCTGCAAATGCAAGCATTTTTGATGATCGTTTCTGTCCAGTCCGCTCGTTTTATCGTGTTTACCCACAGCAGTCATCGTTTTTTTGTCTGGCAGTGGCAGCAGGTATGCAATAACATTTCTAATTTGAGGCTGTATTACGTCGATTCTGGCGCCCAACATCACAACAAGATGATATTTTAAGGTCCTTGTGTAGCCGAATCTGTGCTGGTTTGAATTGGCCGCCTCCAGTTTTCCCTTTGTTTTGCCTCCACTTAGCACTGTGATGTAATTGTGACGTGGGCCCTAAAAGGGTCTATAGTGAGTTTCTAAAATCTGACGCCAGTATCAAAAGTGCAGGTTTTTTTTTTTCATTTCATACAAGATTTTAATTACATGATCATGTTCTCTCTTTCTTTCTTAATTTTAAGGGTTTTTTTACTCTAAAATGGCCTATCATTTTAGTTGATAAAACAGAATTTTAGTTGATGATAATTGTGCAAAATGTGGAATAGGTCAAACATTAACCACAGTTTTCAATACATGGCAACATTTTACAATAAGGTTCCATTAGTTAATGTTAGTTAATGTATTACCTAACATGAACGAACCATGAACAGTACATTTATTACAGTTTATTAATCTTGTACATTATTCATGTATTAATCTTTGTTAATGTTAGTTAATGAAAATGCAGTCGTTCATTGTTAGTTCATGTTAATTCACAGTGCATTAACTAATGTTAACAAGCACAACTTTTGATTTTAATGATGCATTAATAAATGTTGAAATTAACATTAAGATTAATAAATGCTGTAAAAGTAGTGTTCATGCTTAGTTCATGTTAACTAAAGTAGTTAACTAATGTTGATGAATCTTATTGTAAAGTGTTACCCAATAAATTAGTCCAGATCTATTAATACTTCCGAACAACTAATTGTTCAATTATGTTCAGATATTTTCAGAAATTTATGACTCTGGGGTCAGTAAGCTTTATTCTATTTTTTTTTTATTAATGTATGTTAATGTATAAAAAAAAATTATTTTTTTTTTTCAATAAATTAATATTTTTATCAGGAAGGATGCATTCAATTGCTCAAAAGTTACAATGAATACATTTATAATGCTACAAAATATTTATATTTCAAATAAATGCTCATTTTTTTAAACACTGATAATATAAAAGTTTCTTTAGCAAAAATCAGCATATTAGAATCATTTCTGAAGGACTTCACAACATTACTGTTTTTACTGGATTTATTTATTTATTTATTTATTTATTAATGAATGCAGCTTTGGTGAGCATAAGAGACTTCTTTGAAAAACATTACAAATCTTACCAAACTTTATAACCATAGTGTATATTCATTGTGTAAAACATATAAAAGATTTATCAACATAAAACACGAAACTGCCTTTAAAATCCTGAGAAAACCTGCACAAATACCATTTAATAAAAAATATAGAAGAATTTTACATAATACATTTTCTATATTTAGTTTTTTTTATATATATATAATAATAATAATAATAATAATAATGAATCAAGAATTTCAGTGTGGTCTCAGACTTTTGGACTCTGCATTAAAGTCTGATCCCATCACTGCACTACAGATCCAACACAGTACAGTATAACTCCCAGAAAGTTAATTAGATTTAAATCTGCCAAGTGTCATTAGATCCAACCTTATCGCGTGCTGCATATTTGTTCATCTTTAAAGCTGTAATTAACTTATCAATAAAGATCCAGGATCCAAAACCTCTGTGGCCAGAAACAAACCCCGACCCAGCAGACCTGTGATCTTTTTTTTTAAATGTAATGGAGGCCAGCGAGTAAGTGCTGTGCAGGTAAAATCTCACTCCCCTGATCTCAAGAGACGCACTAGCGACTGACGCTAGTTGCTGCAGTCTTGAGCCTCCTTGTTAGTGCGTCCGCCTCCCATGCCGGAGAACCGGGTTCGAGACCCACTCGTAACGAGAACGAGGTGTGGTGGAGAGGACCCGGGAGAGAGGGGTTACATTGGTGCCGTGACCCAGATGGGAGTGAGGTTTAGGGGGGTGAGCGTAACGGAGGCCAGCGAGCAAGTGCTGTGCAGGTAAAACCTCACTCCCCTGATCTCAAGAGACGCACTAGCGACTGACGCTAGTGGCTGCAGTCTTTAGCCTCCTTGTTAGTGCGTCCGCCTCCCATGCCGGAGACCCACTCGGAGCGAGAACGAGGTGTGGCGGGGAGGACCCGGGGGAGAGGGGTTACATATATATATATATATATTTCATCATAAAAGAGCATCAATATCACTATGAGAAAAACAGTAAAAACACTGCAAACAATGTACTGTTAAAGGCAATTTGCTCCATCAATGCTCTTGATAACATAAGGGAAGATTTCCAACGGAATGAAGTAATATCAAATATTCCCTAGTGTGGAGGAAATTAATAGTTGCTATAGAAACTGTTATGAGGAAGTAAATCAAATGCTGTGGTATGCTTATCAGGATTCATTGGGATTCTAGAGGGCGTTCGCACAACCCTACTCTAATAAACCTGAAAAGAGCACAAGGAATGATCATAACCCTGAGCCCATAGTCTCAGATCTGCTCAAATTGATTGGTTGTTGTTGGATGTGGTTAGATGTTATTATCTCTGTCTTTCTCTCTTGCCCAATGGCTCACTCTTCACATGCTCTTCCCGGGGATTTGGAGCTTTGTCTTTGCAGTAGGGTGAGAAATCTTGGGAAGGAGCGTCAATGCATTTTGTTGGTCAATTAAAAGTTGTTGGAAACTTTGTCCAAAGCTCTGCTGCCTCCGCTTGTTACTCGCAACTTAAAAGTGAGTAAAAAAGAGTGCTGGACTTTCTCTACTAATAGGGGTTTCTCAGCCATGCGGACAGCTAATGCTTCCATTAAAATAGATTCTGGTCTAGACGGTTATGCTCTGCAGTCAACATGTGATTTAGAAAATGAAATACTTTTCAGAAGGGCACTAGATGTCTTGGAGAGAATTACTGCCCGCTGTGCATGCTGGCAAGCACATAACCCCATGCTGGCTGTGGACTGATGATACTGCACACTGCACACTGCAGACCCGAGTCCATTGGAAGTCAGAGTTCAGTTCGGCTGGACGATGTGAAAGCTGTTTTCTGAGGGAATTGCACGCGTGGGAGCTTAAACACGAGTTGGTCAGTGACTGAAGAATTGCAACATACCATAAAACATGATTTAAACCGATTAAAAAAAATGTCTGTGTTATTTATTTCAAACAGCATTTGTGACCTAACCACAAACATTTATTTACACTCATTTTCTTAAAGGAACAGTTCACCCAAAAATGAAAATTTGCTGTAAATGTACTCGCCCTCAGGCCATCCAAGATGTAGATGAGTTTGTTTCTTAATCAGAACAGATTTGAGGAAATCTAGCATTACATCACTTGCTCACCGATGGATCCTCTACAGTGAATGGGTGCCGTCAGAATGTCAGAGTCGTTTGGACAAGCCGTCAGAGTCCAAACAGCTGATAAAAACATCACAATGATCCACAAGACTCCAGTCCATCAATTAACTACATGTAAAGGGAAAAGCTCAGTGTTTGTAAGAAACAAATCCATCAACAAGACATTTTTTTAACTTCAAACCATTACTTCTGACTAAAATAAGTCATCTATCCATAATATTGCTTTCTCCAGTGAAAAAGTAATTTCATCTGAATCAGGATAGAAAGATGCACAGATCAAGCATAATATACAAGACAAAACAGTCCAAAACACTTCTAAACAAATATATTGGTGGATTTTGAGGTGAGAGGAGAACAGGGGATAGACTTTTTCACTGGACAAAGCATTATTATGGACTATTTTAACCGAAAACAAGTGTTTTAAAGTTAAAACGCCTTGATGGATTTGTTTCTTGCAAACATGCAGCTTTCCCCTGCCTTCTCTTCTTGTGTTGTTACTTATTAAAAGGTTGTCACTAGTATTTAGGGTGGTAATTACGTTGATGATGCATATGTACCATGGTTTGGAGCCAAATAATACAATGTGGAAAATAGACCTGTGGGAGTGAAGGGATACGAATCAGAATCAACCCAGCAATCAAAAAAAAAAAAAAAAAACC
>NW_015638932.1:212703-215999 GCF_001515625.1 Sinocyclocheilus rhinocerous
AAAAAAAAAAAAAAAACCCAAAATGACTAGCATGAGTTGTGTTTTGGATGATGGTGTACCCAGTAGGCTATATATTTTTTATGTATATATATTATATCTAAAAACGTAGTCAACCAGGTTCACTTGAAACATAAAGCTAGTTGACCATTCTCACAACCTAGATTTTTCTGGCAAACAGCTTGGACAATCTAGCACAAAACAACACAAAACAGCCTAGACCAGTTTTTTTTTTTTTCAGCAGAAAAGTGAAACAGCCTTAATTAGCTGCCAAAATGCAGTTTAAATAAGTGAAATGTGTTTAAATACTACAAATGTCTCTTATATAATCACAGCAAGATGCTGGGGCTGGAACTGAAACACTTTCACCAGCTGTACAGGGCAATAAGTCGACACTGCTTAAGGAAACAATGCTAACAATGAGCACATTTAGTCTGACAGTGAATCAAACAGCTTTAGCTGCACATGTATGAAGCCAGCTACATTGATTGATTGCTCGTTCTATTGATGAAAAAAGGTGTCACAAAGACTGAGTAATGTATTACACTTTCTTACCACATCCAAGGTTGCATTGTTTTATGAAAACAACAATAATAGATTAATCCAGAGAAGAACTGCAAAAAATGCATTTATTTTATACACAGCTTACATTGAACACGATTTGGCACCAATGACATTTGACTGTGGATGTAGCCATGTAACACAACACACAACATTCACGAGAAAAAAGAAAAAGAAAAGAAAAACATTGTATTGAGCCTACATGGTTGACAATAATTTTGCTCTTGTCTTTCTTTCTTTCTTTCTTTCTTTCAGAATAAATTCAAATAAAGAAATAGATAAGATAAATAAATTCAAATGAATAAATATTGTATTTCTTATAACTGAAATAAACTAACAACTAACACTCTTGTTAATTTATTTCTCATAATTGAGAAAGTTCACATTTTGATATATTGCACACTTTGTCATAATAACATGTTTTATTTTGTACGCTGAAGGCTGGAATACACTACACCATTTTACAAATCTGAACAAATTTGAAAACACTAGGCATTGTATCATTGCCGACTTTGTGAATGATTACGGAAGAAAAGCATATACTAAATCACTGAGGCCTACAAATCAGGGCAGAAATGTGGGCAAAAGTTGTGTATTCCAGCCTTAAGGTGGAAACTTCTGTATGTATGTTTGTCTATGTATTTGTTTGTTTGTTTGGCATTGGGTCACCATTTGAAGTCCAGTGTAAAATAAAAGCCATAGAACCACTGCTATATAAGATGGTATAGTAGATGCCATAAGATGGCAATGGAATAATTATTATAACACAATACAGAGCACTAAATCCACAACACAGAATGTTTCAACTCATTCAGTGTAATGCAGAAATGTGAAGTCTTGCAGTAAACACACACACACACACACACACACACACACGCAGCAAAGCTCCCCACTAGTAATAAACTGCAATGAGGCCTCTGTGGATGCTGTTTCACTAATCTGCTGAACAAGATTTTCCATACTGGTTTACCAAACACGTTTTGGATTAAAGCCATTCTATTACAGAGCGAGGGGGAGAAGAAGAAATAACACGACTTGAGCCATGTTTTCTCAATAGCCCTTAAAGAGTATTTGCTTCTTGGTAGGGGATCATATGCAGCTGGAAATAAATAAGTCTTCCTAAAATGGGACTTTGTGGGATTACGGCGGTTGTGGGTGAAAAGCAAGTATTGCTGGAGTTACAGTTTCTGCTCAAATGAGCTTAGCAGCGGTTTTAGTGAGAGTGTCAATCAAAGAAGCGTGGACAAATGAGCCACTAATTGGAGGTCAAGTGGTGAAGTACCAACACTGAAAAGCAGTTACAAATAGTCCACTTTAAGGACCTGAAAGGAATCATACACCTCTCAAACAACAACTTTAAAGGTTGACTTTTAAGGACAGATGTGTTGCCTGTGGGACTTTATTGACAAGTACTGTGCTTTTTTAATTAAGATAAGCATACAACATGCTCCTGGAAACACCAATTAGTGATTATGGTACTTATTTTGAATGACACATTTCATCATGCATCATTGACAGGGCTTTGGGCTCTCTACAGTAACTCATTGTCCAAAAGTTGGTGTCACTGTGCTCCCATGGAGCAGCGTAATTGGTCTCAAAGCAGACAAACTGTGAACATGAGCCCCATTGTCCATTAATCCAGACATGTTTGAGGGCCAAGATTCATCGTTGTAGGCTGAGCTCTGACAATATTACCAAAGGGAACTAACCGCTCCCCCCCATATGTTCGCCTGAAAGCAAAACAATTTTTTGTCCATGTCTTCCCTATTGAAAAGACCAGAATAGCTGGTAAGATGTTGTTTTAAGGATGTTCTTCCTCAGTATGGGATTCTGGTGTGTTGGCAAGCCCACAAATGTTCTTAAAACTCATCTTTGATCAATATAATGACATACTGATTATTTTTCCCTGTAAAAATAGTTTATTAATGCCTTAAAATAGCTTGAATATAAGGTAACACTTTATTTCGTTATTCTATTAACAGTAAGTAACTTTGCAACTACATGTCAACTAGCAGTTAGTAGAGTATTAGTAGACTGTCTGCTTAATATCTTCTAACACTTTCTTTGTCAACATTCTACTAACCCTAAACCTACCCTAACAGTCTACTCTGAGAGTTAGTAGACATGTAGTTGCAAATTAATGAGAATTAGTTGACATGTAGTTGACATGTAGTTACAAAGTTACTTATAGTTAATAGAATGTCTAAAGTGGACTATCGAAATAAAGTGTAACCGAATATAACTCTACATCCTTACCTCATTTAGTATATTTGGATTAATTAATATGCTAATTCATTCAATTCAATTCATGTTTATTTGTATGTACGATACAAATCGTTGCAAAGCAGCTGTACAATATATGTTTCTACAATATATTTAGTAGTAGCTTATCAGTGGTGACTATGTCAGTAAATGTACATATGGCAGAAATGTATAGAAAAAATCAATCAAAGATGTAATCAAACAGACTATGAACACTATTAACAGCAATTATTACGTTGCAATCAAGCTTATAGCAAAATTTGGTAGTTCTGTATGTTGTTTCAGGGTTGGCATCATCTGAGGTCCTCTGAGGGGTTGGCATCATCTCTTCTCAGGTGTTCTGGATTCAAACTGAAGCTTGTGTAAATCCTAGTTACTACAGGATGTCAATCCCGTGGCAAAAACAGAGAAACAAATAGAGACATAATTAGCGTAGCTGCGGTTCAAACCAAGTAAAATTAATTTGTTTAACCCAA
>NW_015638932.1:216825-217755 GCF_001515625.1 Sinocyclocheilus rhinocerous
GAAATATGATTTTCAAAAGACAAAATGCCATCTACTATAACACCCAGATTTTTGACTGTAGAGGAAGTAACAGTACATCTGTCTAGTTGCAAATTGTAATCCAGTAGATTTTGTGTACTGTTTTTTGGTCCAAAAAGTTATATCTCTGTCTTATCCGAGTTTAATAGGATAAAATTATTGGTCATCCAATGTTTTACATTTTTAACACACTCTGTTATCTTAGATAATTTAGAAGTTTCATCTGGTCTTGTTGAGATATACAGTTAATTAGTCCCTGCTTCCACTCAATAGTCACACCAGCTTGGATTACCTGCTCCACGTTCACTATATTAACTGAAGTATTAACACAAGTGGAAATATTGGATTAATTCAGCCATATATGTTTAAACCAGAAACTGATTCAGATTCAGAATCAGAAGAAGAAGAAGAAGAAGAAGAGTGAATTATACACAGTTGCCCACAAGTCTATGTACTGGAATGGTAATGCATTTTATGTATTACTCTTAACGTTGGACATGTAAAAGTAAGTGATATCATTAGGTTTGAGTGTGTTCCCATTCGCCATCTTAGACAGCTACCTTCAAAAAATCAACATACTGAAACAGGTCCAAATCACATATTTGAGACTGTCTTAGGTACTCTGCAATTTAACCCTTGTATGCTGTTCGGGTCTGTGGGACCCGTTTTCACTTTTTATCAAAAGAAAAATTATACTATAAATAATTTTTTTCAAAGTCAGAGTCATTGATTCCTACATACTTACATTACATACAGGATGTTCGGGTCCACTGGAACCAGGGCTAATAAAAGAGTGGACATTTTAGGTCCTGTGTACCTTCACTCTGTCCTCCTATTGTCTGGGCCTGCTATTAGTATGTGTATGTATGTGTGTGTGTGTGTGTGTGTGTGTGTGTGTGTGTGTGTGGGAGA
>NW_015638932.1:229370-230136 GCF_001515625.1 Sinocyclocheilus rhinocerous
TGTGTGTGTGTGTGTGTGTGTGTGTGTGTGTGTGTGTGGGAGAGAGTCTGTAAGAGTGTGAGTGTAAATGTGAGTTTTGTGTTTCTGCCCCTGCCATTTCCGCACAAGGTTGTAGCACTTTAATTCATAAATCAGAATCAGAATCAGAATCAGAATTAGCTTTATTCGCCAGGTGTGTGCAAACACACAAGGAATTTGTTGTGTTTTTTTTAAAGGTGCTCCTGGTACATACATACATGCATACATACATACATACATACATACATATCTGACATGAGAACAGAAAAAAAATAAAAAATAAAAATAGTAAAAACTTAATAAATAATGTGTATGAATCTGGAACAGTAGATTTATGTACAGATTTGTGCATTATTTACTCTATATAGAACTGTATAAATAAAGAGATATGCATATGTATTTACATAATACTTGAGAAAGAGGCAATAATTAAGGGCAGAGTAAGTGATTTCTGGTAGCCAATGTTGATATTTGAAATCACCAAAACAAACACGCCCCTACCCCAAAAGGGTCTTGCCCCTATTTTGATAGCTCCGCCCCACATATGCGTACGCAACCCAGGCAACGATTAGTTCTGTGAAACAAAGCAAAATGTCTCAGGTTACTTATGTAACCATGGTTCCCTGAGTAGGGAACGAGACACTGCGTCCTCTAGGGGTCGCTATGGGGAACGCCTCGTCGTGACCCGTGTCTGAAGCATACATTGAAAAAACACCAACAACACGTTGGCCGGCGACAGCCCATGACG
>NW_015638932.1:230151-239480 GCF_001515625.1 Sinocyclocheilus rhinocerous
AAAGTGGGCAAAGCATAACGTGCACACACTTGAATACCGTTCTAGGGGTTCTCGTGGCACCCTGAAAGAGTGCTAATAAAAAGGCTTACAGTTAATGAAGAGAGCTTCCAAATTTGGGCAGCACATCTTCTTTAAAACTGTCACGTCTGTACACCAGCCTTTTATTGATATAAAAACATAATCCACTGCCTCTCGTTTTCCCCGATGACTCGGTCCGCTCTGAACAGCTGGAAGCCCGTTAGATGTAATGCGCTGTCCGGGATGGCTCCGTTCAGCCAGGTTTCCGTGAAGCAGAGCGCAGCGGAGTTTAAAAAGTCCTTGTTTGTGCGTGTGAGGAGTCGTAGTTCGTCTGATTTATTTGCTAGGGAGCGGAGATTCGCCAGATGAATGCTCGACAGCGGAGTCCTAAAACCGCGCAGTCAGAATTTCACGAGCGTGCCGGCACGTTTCCCTCGCTTGCGTCGCCTGGAGCGCTTGTATAGGAACGCAGCTCCTCCGACTAAAATGTCCAGTAAAACATCTGAATGCTCAAATGTCGGGCAGAAAGTTATTTGGTGTGCTATTTCTGATGTCCAGGAGTTCGTTCCTAGTAAAGCTGATCGGGAAAAAATTGCTTAAAACAGGACAAACAAACAAAAAAATTACAAGTACCAAGTAGCGACAAATCATGGCTGCCATCCGCGGCGCCATCTTGCAGACACGCTCAATGTGATCTAACAAAGGTAAAGTGCAAATTTTGACCATACATACTGTTTATATTGCTTGAAATTGGGATGAAGTAAACATCTGTTGAGTATTTTTATATATAATTTTTAATTTTGTTGAATTAAAAACCCAAAACTGCTGTGGGTCCACCAGACCCACAAACACTGGCTGAGTAACAAAAATATGAACACCACACAGGGGTTAAAGAATAAAATGCTCAGCAATGGTGTTGACTGATGAATTTGCCCATGGTTTGTCTTTAAGCATATTAAAAACAGAAGCTAGACAAGGAAACAATGATTAAAAAGTTTGAGTTCTTTAAAAGGGGTCTTTAAAAGTTTCTAACCAGTGAATACTGCTCTCTATCTGAACAGTCCACTGCTCATCACTGAATGCATCCAGACTTTGTCCCCGCCTACCCTTCATATTTCCATTTTCCTTTCCATTATTGATCACCTTCAGTTTTCCATCCTGCCACTTTTTCTCATTCTCAACAATGCATTTGCACCAAAGAATCAAGACCACGGCACCTCCCTCACCTTTGGCAAGGACATCGATGTTAGTCATTACGAAAATATGATTGCCCTAGAAGTTTGTCCTCCCTAGAGGGTTTCCTGCATCTAATCTGAACTCGTCTTGACTTTCTATTTTCTATTTCAGGAAGCCAAAGTTCACTCAACAGGCGCTAATGTCTTCAGATGTCTCTCACTCCCTCGGGCCACCAGACTCTTCCTGGACCACCCAATCCTCAGAGGAGCCCTGCATATCTCCAACTTCTTCACTTTTCACCAAGCCTGCAAAGTACCTGGGAGGAAATTTGTTTTGGATGAGGAAGCAAAGGATTGAGTGCAAAGGTTTTTCTTGGCTTGTCACACTCTAAAATGTTGTAGATCTGGAATTACTGTGATAAAAATCACTGTTTAAAGGAGCAGGTGGTTAGGATGGATTGGATTTATATCATATTTCAGTCTCATATATATTTTTCATTCAACCCTCTGATGTGTATGATTGGATTGGTAGATAATTTCACACTGGCTCCTGAAGTGTATGATCCTATATTAGAATGTTTTCATTAAATATGTCTTGGGCCTCTAATGATCCAAAAAATATATAATAATAAAAATAAATAAATAAAAAGACCTGCTACACACAATCTACTAAAAGCCTTCTTTTATCAGACATAATGTGTCTTGAGAGGTTATATAGGGTCACTGCATGTATATGAATTAGTCAATATGGAAACAGAAATATGCCTGAACAGACGGTGGGGATTAAAAGGGTTTTCACAGTCAAATCATGAGGCCCTAGTATTATGATATTAACCCCCAGTTTCACAGACAAGGCTTAAAGTCACCATGAAATCAAAATTGAAAATTCTTATTTTTTAATGGAATACTGTAGTGTTTATTATAAATAATTTATCCGTGCACTTCATTCTTTTTTTTTTAATTCATGTGCTCTCATAATCTTTAATCAAAAAGGTTAACCTCCCCCTCAAAACGACTCATCTTCTCTTCCGGTCACGAGCTATGGCGCAAGGGCGGAGCTAGTGACGTGAGGGGTAAACGCTGGGATAAGCGACAGGGAGAAAAGCTGAAGCTGATGCTTCACTTTATAGCACTGACACCAGTCATGAGGGAGTACGTTACCCCTAAACATTGAAAAGATATTAGGATAGTACGACAACATTACTCTTAGGACATCGCAAACTATTTTTTTTTCATGAATATGACTTTGCCTGAATGACTGAGCGCGTCCTCCATCAGGTTGTCTCACTCTCTCTCTCGCGTGTGCTGTTTAGGCATGTTTTGTGCCATTGATCGTCGTCATCATCCTTAATAAATAAAACATTTATTCATGCTTGGGTGTCGGCTGTGAATCCAGTGGAGAGAAATCCACCACCACTAACTGTAAATTGGCATTCAGATCTGCCTCCATTTTGTTAGCAACGCCCCAGCTTCTAACGATCCAACCAATTCCCAAAGGACGAAAACAAGTCCTGCCCTCTCATTTCAGATGCTGTTTCACTCAGATATACGTCACAGTAGAGAAGAAAAGACAATCGCAACTTCCACTTCATGCCGACTTTAAGCATAGTCCCAGACTAAAATGCATGTCTGGACTGTTTTACCTGAAAGAAACTTGCACTGAAATATCTTAAAATATGTCAGTGCCATTGTTTTGTTTCAAGATGCACACAAGTAATGTTATTTTCTAAGGCATGTTTATAAAAGATACTTCCTATTGTCCTAATTGAACGATGGCCTAATCCTGGCTTAACCTAAGCCATGTATATGAAACAAGGCCATAGTATATTACTTATAATGAGTGTAAGGAATTTTAACTCAGTTGTAAGGGAATTAATTATTATTATTGATTCAGGTTTTGATAGGACTCGGATTTGAAGAGCCTAATTCAACCTGATTCGAATTGATTCTAAATTTGATAGTTTACACCCTATCAGCTACTCGGCCAGCGAGAAGTTGATGTCAGTGTATATTACCAATTGAATATGTAGTCTGTTCATATTTAGAAATCCCTACATGAGGAACAGATTATTTATTGTAATCAGTTCTGGTGCTATGGGGTAAAAAACACTAGTAATAAATAATTCAAATAATATTAATAAAACTAATATTAATGATATAAACATACTACCATATGGCACGACACAGAGGTAAGTGGTCAAAACAGAGGAATTTATTGACTGAGGAGCAGGGAGAATCAGGAGCAGACGAGAGGTGAGTAAAGCACAGTGAGATAATGTCCAAATGGCTTAGCTGGCGATAAAGGATCTTTGTATCTTTGCAGGATGATCGTGCAGGGGCTGGATTGGTGGAGAACTGGAGCACAGGAAACTCTTCTTTGAAAAAAAAGCTTCTTTGAGGTTGCTGAAGGCTTTGTGGGCTTCGGAGCTCCAGGACAGAGACTTGGGTTTGCCGCGCAGCATGGAAGTGAGTGTAGCCGTGAGCAGGCTGACCTGGCGAATGAACCTTCTGTTGAAATTGGCAAACGCAAGAAATCATTGGAGATTCTTCACTGACTGCGGAAGTGGCCACTGCTGGATGGCGGTTACCTTCGCCTGGTCCATCTGGATGCCTTCGGGACTGAGGATATATCCGAGGAACTGCACCGTGGAGCGATGGAACTCGCATTTCTCCAACTTCAGATAGAGGTGGTGTTCTCTGAGTCGCTGGAGGACCTGCGTCACGTGGTGGCGATGTTCGGCCAGGTTCCGGGAGTATATGAGGATGTCGTCGATGTAGACAATCACAAATCGAAGGAGGAACTACCGGAACACCTCGTTCATGAAGCACTGGAAGACGGACGGTGAGTTAGCTAATCCATACGGCGTCACCCGATACTCATAGTGGCCTGATGGTGTGATGAAAGCAGTCTTCCACTCGTCGCTCACCCGGATACGAACGAGGTTATAGGAGCTCCGCAGGTCCAACTTGGAGAATATGCGGGCTCCACGGAGTTCCTCGAGGGCGGCTGTGACCAGGGGAAGCGGGTAGGGCAGCTTCACCATCTGTGAGTTCAGGGCCCGGTAATCAATGCATGGTCTCAAGCCTCCGTCCTTCTTGCCCACGAAGACGCTTGAGGCGGCGAGTGATGTAGATGACCGGATGAAGTCCTGTTGGAGAGCCTCCTGGATGTATTCCCCCATTGCCTTGCGCTCCGGGATGGACAAAGAATACACTTTACCTTGGGGAGTATAGCCCCAGGCAGCAGGTCAATGGCACAGTCCCATGGCCGATGCGGTGTAAGGCGGGTGGCTGCCTGCTTGATGAATACATCCTGGAACGTCTGGTAGTCAGATGGGATGCTAGGCTTCTCCTGGGGTGCGGGGCATTCGGCGAGGGTTGAACACACTTGGACCTGTGATGATTTCTTGAGCGGCTTGGAAACAGGAGACAGACAGTTGTGAAAACAGGCCTCGCTCCAGCGAGTAACTTCGCAGGGATCCCATCTGACTTCTGGAGAATGTTGGTTGAGCCAGGGGCGTCCCAGAAAGATGTCCACCGTGGGTCCCTCCAGTACCAGAAACAAGATGGTTTCCTCATGCAGACATCCGACTCTAAGCATCAGAGGGGGAGCTCGATAGAGAACCCGTCAACGCCAAAGCGATTTTCCTTGGATCGTCTCGACTCGGAGCTCCCGGGGCTGTTGTTTACGGGGCAGGATGAGTTGATTTAGGAGTGCTTGAGAAATGAAGTTCCCCGCGGAACCCGAGACGAGGAGTGCGGAGACTGAAACAGAGGATTCTGGAGTAAGTAGTTGTACCGGTAGGAGGGACAATGAGGAAATTTCTGGCTCTAGTTGAACCGTACTCACCGCAGGGCGTGGAGGTCTCACGGGGCAGGTCTTGATGAAATTATCTAGGGCTGCACAGTACGGACTCAGTCCTGCCGTGAGGCTGCGAGCACGCTCCGTGCGTGACAAATGTCCGGAGTCCACTTGCGTTGGTTCTGGTACTGGGGGACCGTAGGCGGGTGAGGCTAGCTGGTGTGCATCTTCGTCAGGATAGCAAGCAGAAAGGCGTTGTGAGATGTGTGAGGCATGCTGCATAAAGCTCTCAAGTCCCACGTTATCATCATAGATGGCCATCTGAGCGTGGATATGGGGATGAAGCCCTTGACGATAGGCACTCAACAGCGCGGCCTCATTACATCCACTGGTGGCCTCTAGTGTGCGAAATTGTAGGGTGTAATCATTGATCAAAGAATCGCCCTGGTGCAGCCACAGAAGTTAATCATGCACAGACAGCATTACTGTTGCGGAACCGAACACCTCCTTGAAGTGATTGGAGAAAGCTTCATAGGAGTTAATTACGGTGCTTTGAGCGTTCCAGATAGCTCGAGCCCAGAGCAATGCTTTACCACTCAATAAGGAGATGAGAAAGGCTACCTTTCAGCGCTCGGTGGGGAATTTCTGCGGCTGCATCTCGATGAAGAGGGAGACCTGAAGGAAGCCGCCACACTCAGCTGTGTCACCTGCGTAGGAAGCAGGATGGGCCATGGGACTGACAGAGGCAGATGCTGGGTTGGAGACCGGTGTGAGGGTGGCTCAGATGGGGTTGACCAATCCATGACATGCGAATGTATGTATCCGGGTCCGGTCTTCCGTCACGGCACAGGCTAGGGACACAGAGGTAAGTGGTCAAAACAGAGGAATTTATTGACTGAGGAGCAGGGAGAATCAGGAGCAGACGAGAGGTGAGTAAAGCACAGTGAGATAATGTCCAAATGGCTTAGCTGGCGATAAAGGATCTTTGTATCTTTGCAGGATGATCATGCAGGGGCTGGATCGGTGGAGAACTGGAGCGGTGGAGCACAGGAAACTCTAAGGGTAAGCAAACACAGGTAAGTAGGCAGATAGTCTGGTATTGTTCAGAGATGTGAACGGTAGACTGGATGAGGAAGGAGTGTGGAGTGAGAGCAGATAAAGGGGAGCTTGACGAGCTTGATTGAGTGACTCCCTAACAATATACTAATATTAATGAAAATATTTATATCAGATATATATAATTAAAAAGGTTATTTTAGCACATTTAAGGTTCTATATAGCACTTTCAAAGCATGGTTCTTTATGGAACCCTATAAAAAGGGTTCTATTTCACACCAAAAAGTGTTCTGCTATTGTTACAAGCTGAAGAACCCTTTTTTGGTACTGTTTAGAACCATTTTTCTTAAGAGTGTATCATAGAGATATTCAGTGGAAAAAAAGATGAACACATTCAGGAAAAGAACACATACAGAAAAAAGAGGGAAGTAGAGAGATATAATCATTCAGGGAGGACATCATGGAGAGCCCTATAAAAAGGGTTCTATTTCACACCAAAAAGTGTTCTGCTATTGTTACAAGCTGAAGAACCCTTTTTTGGTACTGTTTAGAACCATTTTTCTTAAGAGTGTATCATAGAGATATTCGGTGGAAAAAAAGATGAACACATTCAGGAAAAGAACACATACAGAAAAAAGAGGGAAGTAGAGAGATATAATCATTCAGGGAGGACATCATGGAGAGTCAAATTGAGATAAGTTGAGGAAGTTTAGTTCAAATATTGGCAAACAAGTGAGACAGAAAATAAGCATTAGATTTGTCATTCTTAAGGGGACCTTTATTATGTACTTTATACACCAGCTAATTTTGTTATTATAATCTGATTCACTGAGTGGTTGAGAATCCTTCAGAACAGCAGGCTAACCTTGTTTACTACTATGCTTACACTGTTTACTATTTCTGCCATATCTGTATATGCATTTCAGAAATAGTATGAGTATTATGTAGTATGCTATTCCAAACACAGATATAGAATCCAACCATGCTGGATATTTTTCTGTTTATGACTGAGCCATTAATTAAATCAAATCATTTGTTCAAAAATACTAATCCACTCAAGAATTAAACAAATAAAAAATGTACTCAAGCGATTTGACTTAAATAATGAATTAATTCAGTAACAAAACAAACAACCCACTTAAGTGCTTCATTTACTGATTCAGTGTTTTGATCAAAACACTGAATCATTAAAGAACAAAGCAAGTGACTGTGTAAGTGATTTGTTGAACCATTTACATTTACAACCGAAATGACTGTCTCTATGAGTGATTCAATGAATCATTCACTCAACCAATTTGTTCAAAAAGAAATGAAACCAGCAACTCTCTCAATAAATGAATCATTTACTTAACCAATCCATTCAAAACACTCAAAAACGAAGCAAGTGACTCTTTTTTATAAGTGAATCGTTATTTTTTGTTTTGTTCAAATACCCTGATTCATTAAAAAATTAAACAGCTACTGTCTTTAATGTGATTCTTTGAATCATTCACTCAACATTCATTGCAAAACATTGATTCATCACAGTACTGCCACAACAATGTGTTGCTTGGAGATGCACGATGGTGTGCTTTGGATTCATTTGGAACTATTTTTGTTGGTGGGAGAAAGTAACCCATGCCATTGTATCTAAATGTAAGTTACTCACTATTAACTTCTTGTTTTTTTTGTTTTGTTTGTTTTTTGGACAGTTAAAAGCAATGTCACACTCGAAAATGGTCGATGGAACAACAAACAGCTCTTTTGCTCTTTTGCTGATTGCTTGACTTTCATTCTGCCACATATGAAACTAGATCATCCAGTTGCAAACTTCTGAATGTTTTTGACTGCTCTGCTCTCAGTTTTGCTGCCCGTAATAATTGGAATCAATTACTAAAATGATATCTCTGCATCTGCTTTTACTGATTCAATTACAAGTGTTTTAACGGTTACTAAAAAGCATGTGTTTTTTTTTTTGTTTGTTTGTTTTGTTTTTTGTTTTTTATTTTTTGACATGGATCTCGCCATCCATGTTTTCCAGTGATGCGTAATTTTGGATGGATTCCTTTGCCCTTAGTGATCAAATAGTTTGTGTGTTCTGGAATCTGTTTAAGCCAGTGATTAACCCTCCACGTGGTTTAACTAACCAAGCCAAATCACACGATGGAAACATACAAGGCCCTATTTTAACGATCTAAGCACATGGTCTAAAGCGCACGGTGCAATTGCGCTTAGGGCATGTCCGAATCCACTTTTGCTAGTTTAAGGATGGGAAAAATGGTCAGGGCGCCCGGCGCATGGTCTAAAAGGGTTGTCCCTATTCTCTTAATGAGTAATGGGTGTGTTTTGGGCATAACGTGCCATAAACCAATCAGAGTCTCACCTCCCATTCCCTTTAAAAGCCAGTTGCGCTCGCGCCATGGCGGATTCGCTATTTACATGGCAGAATTTGCAAGTGGAAAAACTGAGCGCTTCTCTAGTGAGGGAACAGATCTGCTCATGCGCGTAATTCTGATATATGCAAAGACTATCCATTATGACATGTAGGCATTTTTATATTTATGTACACAATAATAATCTTTTACGTTTTAATCCTTTAATTTTTAATTTTTAAAAATGTTTGTGTGCTGCTGCACGTCCCTGTGTGTGTAATAAGCAAAGTGTACGCGCGTTGTGCACCCGCCTATAGGCGCATATTACTAACGTGCTCTTTAACTCTTTCCCCGCCAGCATTTTTGAAAAAAAGTTGCCAGCCACCGACAGCGATTTTGATGATTTTCACTAAAATTTGATGGCCTACAGAATATTTTGCTGTATGAATATTTGAATATGCAATACACCAAAACAAGATCAGAGCCTCTACTTTTAAACAAAAAAATCTGTTTTATTCTAGCTTAAAGCATTCTTTTTTTATCAACACTTGAATATAGGTAGGTTTCATAAAAATGTACAATTTTGAGCAAAAAGGTGGGAAAATCACATTTTTATCAAAAACTACATCTGGACAATATTCAGTACGATTATCAAAGCATAAATCCAGTAAATCGCTTCCACCAACACCTCCAAAGCTTGCACAGACATATACCACTTCCTGGATCATCATTTTACTCCATAATATTACAGTTTTCATTTATATGCTGTCTATTGCTGATGATCGCATTATTTTTCATATGCATCTGTTTACATAAGAGATCGCCAGTTTCTCCATCCTGTTCACGTGTGTTTTTGTTCGGGAGGTTTTGTACTCGTTCAGAAGATGTGTAATAGCGCCCCCGAGTGTATAACAGTGAAAACACGAA
>NW_015638932.1:244103-257960 GCF_001515625.1 Sinocyclocheilus rhinocerous
TATCAGGTGCTGTAAGCTTTAGCGTTTTCTTTACTACTTATCTAATACACTGGCCTATAGAGTGTTTGATCTTTAAATAGCCCACTTTTTGGGACAGTCCCCTCTTACGGCCATACCACCCTGTCTGCGCCTGATCTTGTCTGATCTCGGAAGCTAAGCAGGGTCGGGCCTGGTTAGTACTTGGATGGGAGACCGCCTGGGAATACCAGGTGCTGTAAGCTTTAGCGTTTTCTTCACTACTTATCTAATACACTGGCCTATAGAGTGTCTGATTTTTAAATAGCCCACTCTTTGGGGCAGTTCCCGCTTATGGCCATACCACTCTGAGGGCGCTAGAGAGTTGGTCAGGAAGTGAGTTGGCTGCAGTAGGGAGAGGAAGGCTCTCCCAAACTTTTCTGTGTTTTAAGATCTTTGAGATATATTATCAGAGGCTTTTGGATTTAAAGAAGTTGTGTGTTACTGCCCTGAGCAGTAGCAACTGCTGAGGAGCGTGCAAAATGAGCAATTCGCTCACAACGGACGGATCTACTGGGAATGAGGTGAATATGATGAGAGACAAGGAACAAGACAATGGAATGGAGAATGAGCAACGACAAATGCAAAGAAGAGGATCAGAAAGAAGAGGAGAGAGACACGTGCATCAACAACATAAGGAATATTCAAAGGAAGCGACAATGATTGTAAACGTGTCAGAGGTGGACGGAGGAAAGGCGGAAGATGTGATCAACGCTTTAATCGCAAAGGTGGGAGTTACTAAAATATTGGCAGTACGACCTAGATTAAATAAGGAATTTGAAATAACTTTGGAAAATGAGAATGTTTGTGAGAGCTTAAAAGAAGGACTTACAATCAAAGGAACTGTTTGTGAAATGAGGAGTTTACACTCAAGAGAGTGCGTTGTTTCGTTTATGCATCTGCCGGCTTATACAACTGATGAAGAAATCATTAGTAAGCTGAATGCATGGGGTGTGTCGGTGGCATCAGGGATCAAAAGGAGATACTATCCAGGCACGAGTATTACAGATGGGACTCGCTATGTGAGGGTTAAATTTCCTAAGGACGTTGTTTCACTCCCGTACAGCACGAGGTTCGAAACAGAGGAAGGGGCACAGTATTTTAGAATTATACATGATCGACAGATAAAGATATGCAGGCTCTGCATGGGCCCTGGACATGTAATGAAGGACTGCTCTGAATTCAAGTGTCGTGACTGTGGAGAGTTGGGTCATTTCGCAAGAGAATGCAATGCAGTGAGATGTCCTGACTGTAGGAAAGTGCTCATAAAATGTGAGTGCTGGATGGAGTACGACAATGTGACAGAGAATGATGCAGAAACAGAGGAAACACGAAATGTAGAGGAGCCAGAGGAGGAACAAACAGAAGTAATGGAGGGAGAGGAAGGAGAACAAGTAGAAGAGGATGTGGAGAATGATGAGGAAATAGAAAAAGAAGGTGGAAGTCTGGGGAGTAAAGAGGAGGAACAAGACCTATCAGACAGTCAGGAAGAAGAGGAGGATATGGAGGGGGAAAGAAGGGAGGACAATAAAAAAGACTGGGAAAAAGTGACAACAACAAGAAGACGACTGTTAAAGGTAAAGCCTAACTTTGAAAAAGCTAAAAGAAGACATTTAATGAAAATGAAAATAAAAGAAAAAGATGTAACGAATCAGCTCATGGGGAAATATGAATAATTAATCATAACTAGTTATAATTAATTATAAATATTTAGATCCGCTGTAGATATTTACTTGACCTCTCAGGGTCAATTGTCTGTCAATTCTAAGAACGTTAATTTCCTGGTTAAGGGAAATAACTTTCTTACTGTACAACTCTGCACAGAGCTTGTAGCATAAATCTGCATGATTAAGTGACTCCAGTTATGAGCAAACAATGAACCACGTCAAGTGTGATACAAGTAAGGTTTTATTAACTACATAAACACTTAAACTAGTCTAACATACTACATAAACACTTAAACTGGTCTAACATACACATACACACACACACACACACACACATACAGTTTGTATAGGAAAGGGTTAAAGCTTAACGCAGTAAAGATAAGAGAAATAAGAATATGAAGTTATTGAACCATTTGCATATTCAGCAGATTTACAGCCTGAAGGGAACATCAGATTCTTAGTTCAAACATACCTTTGTAAAAAGGTGCAAATGATACCTAATGTATCAATTAATAAGACTAAGTTTGAATACTTGCATGTCTCGTCTGTCTGAAAGAAAGGCTTGATGCAATCTGAAGATGAAAAAGAACCAGTTTGCAATACAAATTGCAATGAAATTTGTTGATGAAAAAGAACCAGTTTGCGTCAGAGAATCTTGGTGAATGGAAAAGTCAAGGCCGAAGCCTGGCACGTACTTAGAGTTTCCTGGAGCATTGCAGCTCACATTTTCATCTTCTCAGAATTCAACCAAACCACCGACTCTGGGGGGGTCACATGAAGTGCGGCCTTTAAAGTCTGCAAAGATTCACGCCTCTCAAGATGGGCTTGTCCAATGAGAAAGTCCGGAATCCCAAGTGGGAGTTTTGAGATACTGGGGAGTTTTTATGAGCCTTTGTTTGAAAGCGTGGTAATTTGCATATGAAACTTGGATCAAAATTACTAAAGATTCTTAGAACACTAATATGTTGCGTAGGTGTAAACATACAATATACACTCTCAATTAGATCATCCGAATACGAATTAATAGAGACCAAACACGTTATATGTAAGGTTACATGAATGAGTGGTTCTATCATAAGCATGCATAAAATAGTCTACAATACAACAGATAATATACAAGACAGCAATAATATACACAATGACCTGAAGGCTATGTGTGTTCATTCAAATAAAAGTTTTCCTATGAATTAATTAGTAGAAAAGTCCAGTTCCTACTGTGCCTTGGGGATTTTCCTTATGGAAAAGGCAGTGATTTTCCCTACCTAAATTCCATTAGGTCGTAAATGTATCTGGTGTCAGGGTTGCCATGGTAACCAGGGGGGGGTTATTTGGTGAGGGGACTGTGACGATTTGTTAATCTAATGAATAATTGATTTGTTAAATCAAATGAAAAATGGTGTGTCTGATTGGTTACATTTCATAAAAATGCATAATTTGGAGCAAAAAGGTGAGAAAATCACATTTTTATCAAAAACTACATCTGGGTAATATTCAGTATGATTATCAAAGCATAAATCCAGTAAATCGCTTCTATCAACACCTCCAAAGCTTGCACAGACATATACCACTTCCTGGATCAACATTTTACTCCGTAACATTATGCAGTTTTCATTTACATGCTGCCATTGCTGATGATCACATTATTTTTCATATGCATCTGTTTACATAAGAGATTGCTCTTTTCTCCATCCTGTACACATGTGTTTTTGTTCGGGAGGTTTTGTACTCGTTCAGAAGATGTGTAATAGCGCCCCCTAGTGTATAACAGTGAAAACACGTAAAGCCGTAAAAACTCGTCTTTGGCAGGGAAGAGTTGTCTTCTAAAAGACGAGATAACTCATCAATGGCGGGGAAAGAGTTAATGGATGTTCTCTCCTGTCTTTACAAATCCCAGTAACATCCATTATTGTAAGTTGAGTCAAGAGAGTAGCCTTTGGTTTGCCCTTATATTTTGTAGCCCGGCAGCGGGGCATGTCTGATTTCACAATATTTCCAGTGTGGTGATTGCCACTGTCCTTCAAGCTTGAGTCAATGTGATAATGGCCAGAGGAAGATGGAGTTTATAATGAACTGTTGACAGCTGTAATGGCACTGGTTCATCCTGTTGATTATCTGTTAATGCAGGATGGTCGGCTGAATGTCACTGTTTAAGATATTCTTCAAAGAGTGTGTGTGTGTGTGTGTGTGTGTGAGAGAGAGAGAGAGAGAGAGAGAGGGAATTCATAAAACTAGTGAGGCAGTCAGAAGGGTAATTAATTACTTTAATACCATACTTTACAAGCAAGGTTGGTGGTATGACAGTATACGGCGTGCACCATAGAAATTTGTCAACCAATGGAGATTATGAGTTATTTGCACATTTCAGGGATGGATAAACATGGAATAATGTGAAAATTCAGAGTGAGACGTGTCCTAAACAAGTTGAAGGTGGACTTAATATGGGTGGACACAAATATGTGAATTGGATTGCAATGTTTAGGGTTCATATAAACACAACTTTCAGAATCTGAAACTATATTAGTTTAATTCTGATTGATGAAAGTTAACGCATGTCATTACAGATGATTTGTTTAAAACACTGACTCATTCAACAATAAAGGAAGTGACTCACTTTATTAATGCATCATCGAACCATTCACTCAACCAGGTTTTTGTTCAAAACCCCTAATTTATTCAGAAACTAAACAGTTTTGTTGTTTTGAGTTTTTAGTTTTTGGTTCATGTCATGTTGTTATGGCTTAATACTTATTGTTTTAGGAGGACATTTGTCATTATAACATATTAAAAGTAGTCTTTTAAGCCATACTTTTATGTTTCATTATACTGTGTTCTCCCATCAGTAGATTTCTTTTATTCTGCATTATGACACATACAATTAAAGATGGTTCCTTATCTCAAATATTTTCTGCAGTGATGTTAAATGTTCTGGCATGTGGGGCCCAGAGAATAAGCAAATACAAAATCAGGTCATATTTCAATTATGACTTTAATTTGCTCTCTCAAGGAACTTGAAACCGTAAGATGAATATTTTATCAATAACCTACTTTTGTGATAACTTTTCCTTCATGTGTGTGAGGAAAAAAAAATAGAACATTATTAAGTGTTAGTCTCTCAGATATTTGTATTACATTGTGAACAGTCACAATAATAATCTTAAACATTAGCATCTTGATTTGTTTTAACTGCATTGCTTTTTATTTGCATTACAAATTCAGGTGCCAGATTATTTCATAATGGTTGTTGCTTACTGTTTTTTTTTTTACCTCAAGCGTGTGACGGAAATGTTACGCCCCTTACCATATTAAAAACATTAAAACCCATTATAAACAAGGTATTTGTTGCATCCAGTGAGGACATAATTACGGATTATAATGACTTATACTGTCTTTTTACGTGCTGCGTTGCATTGCACCGCGTAAACATAAAACCATGTCTGCATTTGTGATCGGAGAAATGACAAACAACAAGTGCTACTCTACACTGCTCAAAACTCGCGTTTGAATCGTCAGTGGCAAATTCTTTAAATATAAAAAACTTACTTACAGTCTGTGAGTCAGAACAGCCAGCATTGTAGTCTACTCTACCAGGATCAGGAAACAGTCCTCCATAAAATGCGCTGGACACATCTGAATATTTGGGTTGAACTGTTCTGGAACAGTGTTGTAAATACAACTTAACCACTGATTTCTAGTCGTGTCCTCTTTTGGAAGGCCAAACAAAGTAGTTTCGCTTTGTTTCACAACGAAACACACGGTGGGCTAGAGTGAGCGGCGGCCGGTGGCCTAGAGTGAGCGGAGGCCGGCTTGAGTGAGCGGAGGCCGGCTTGAGTGAGCGACGGCGGGCGGGCTTGAGAACAGAGGGCTTGAGAGCCTGCGCATTCGACGAAGGAGCGTCCGGCGGGCTTGCGGCAACCACATGTGTACTAGAGAATAAAAGTTACGCCTTCTTTCTTTGCGTGAACATTTGGGCGGCATTATGCAAATCTTCCCACATCGTGACGTAGACATGTGGGGGCGTGTTAGAACGAGCCGTTTTAGGTAGGCGTGGTTGACTCTTAACTTTTATAAAGAATATCTCTTTGGATTTGAGACTTTAGTCTTTGCAACTTTACAGATCTTCTTTATGCACCAAGAGCTTGTAAAACTCCAAAGAGAAAGGAAAAATTGAAATCGCATCATATGACCCCTTTAATAGATGTGATAAAGCTCAATGTTTCTGTCCATTATGGCAGTCATATCACATTCATAGTAGAGAGAGAGAACAGGAAATGAAGGGAAATGAACCAGATTTGAACTCCCATCACTCACAAGAATGATATATTACAACAGGTCACAGCACTTGAGTGAACTACAAGGCCACAGCAAAATGATGTGACTCTGAACGCTAGTTTAATTTCCTAAATCCATACAGTAACTCAACACAAATTTCCTCACCCACATCAATGCAGGATCAAATTACATGAGCAGTGAAGCATGACAGTTATTCCCATATTCCCAAACTAAGTCTCCAGTCATGTGATATAGTTTTTATTTTCCTAAAATTGATCATGAAATGCCTTGGCAGCAAAATTGTCTTGGCAGCATTAAGCCTGAAATAAATGATCAAGTACACTGAAGGGAAATAAATGTAGAAACAATTTTCACTCCATAATTGCTAGAATATTTCACAAATATTTACAAAGACACAGCAAGTAACATTGAATTAAACATGACATTTTCAAAACTGAAATAATATTGTGTGACAGTCCGGTGTGTTGTCCAATTCCCATATATTTTGAAAATGGATGATGCCATGAGTGGTTTCATCACACACACCTGGCTTCCCTATCTTCATGTCCTTTAAAAGGAGCCATTTTACTACTTATTGGTGGCCCTTCTTTTGGTTCATCTTGTTTACTTTTGTTGTTCTTGTTTTTTTTTTGTCCTTTGTTACATTTGCACCTGGGCCACAGTGCATTACATATCATGCATATACCTTACTCTAGACCACAGATTTTACTGATGGTTACTTTAGCACTCGTTTGTTTTATTTTCTATTTTGTTAATAATTCTTAGTTAACTTTGACAACCGCATGTGTCCCTTTCTTTGTTGTGGCCTTTTGGAGCCATAGGTCCCAACAAAATGGGGGCTCGTCCGGGATCTGAACCTGGGACCTCGCACCCCAAGCTAGAATCATACACAAATAAATGTCATAGACAAATAAATGCATTAATAAATAAAGAAAATGTTATTGCATTTTGATGAAAGATTACAAAAAGGATTTTTTAAAAATGCAATAATGTGGACTGTTGAAAAATGCAGAGTGAGATGCATTAAGAATGTCATGTTGACTTTAATATCAAGTATAGTTTCATTTAGTTTCCTAGCCATGATGGGATCCTGCAATTGTTGTTTCAACTTAGCTTTTTGGACCTGGTTGAGGTCTGAGGGTATGAGAATCCCTTCTCTAATTGGGTGTCAAGGGATTTCTGGTAGTTTCAATGACAGTAAACCCATCTTCTTAATTGGTTTGTTTGAGTGTTCACCGAACAATGTAGAATCTTATCTAATCAGACTCTCAAACATCAACCCATAGTGAGGTCTTGAAATTGTTAAAAAAAAAAAAAACTCTATTGGGCCAATCGTGCGTGCCATGGTTTTGGATTCATTTTATTTTTATTTTAATAAAACATCTTCATACAGTACACAACTTTATGCTCCTACAGGAACTTGGGAGAATGTGAGAAGTACGTTTTTAGTTTCTGCCCAAACTTTTTGGGAAGATTGTTCTCCAACTCAAATCCTATTTTAATGGCTAACAGACAATACTAAAGTGTATAGGTTATCTTGACAGGTGACAATTGTCCATCGCTGCTTCTGAATAATTCTAGTAGGTTACATATAAACGCAACCAAGTTTGCTGGTGAAGTTTAGTCCTCCACAGACATTAATAGTTCATAGTCTTGAGGTTGTGTTTTGCACCTAAAGTTTTGATCCAGATTATTATTATTATTATTATTATTATTATTATTAGTAGTAGTAGTAGTAGTAGTAGTAGTAGTATTTTCTGTCTGGTAGAGTAGATACTCAAGCACTATAAAACATTTTAATGCCTTCTCTACTGGCATTGCATAATAGTGTTAACAAGCAATTTGTAAGTACTTTCAAACTCTACCTAATTGGTTTGGTTTGGAAACTCTTAACTGAATTACTTGATTCCCCAAAACTTGCAGTTTTCTTCCTCTGTCAAATGTTCTGCTTTATGAATTTGTTTTGAGATTTTACTTATCAATTAGCTGACTTTTTCTGTCCAAGATGTGCTAATTGCAGAGACACTGGAAATTGGAGAAATACCTCACACAAGGGAATGATGTCCGGAAACTTCACCTTTTATATTACCAGTCCAGAATCATTAAATATCACTAACCTGGCCTTACGTAGCTACACGTTTGACTATTAACAAAGTCTAGTAGTCTACATGAATGTAAGCTTATTTTAACCAAGAACCACCATTTTTGGGGTTGTCTGACTAAAAGGTAAATGACCAAGCTTTTGCCATTTTTGTGTTAAATATGCATCAGATGGTTACTGAAACCATTGAATCATACACAGTAAAAATGACCTTTGAAGTTGTAAAAAAAAAGACAGTTCATAAAAGTACATTTTACAAGAAAATACTTTTTCAATTTTTCTACCTATTTTTTTTTGTGATATATATTTTGTTTTTGTTTTGTGTTAGTTTTTTTTTTATTGTTGTTGTTGTTGTTGTTTTAGTTGTTTGTGATATATATTTTGTTAGTTGTTTGTGATAGTTTTTTGTGATATGTACTACCAATTTCTAAGTAAAAAATTGTTTCTACACCAATCTTTTTTTTTTCTGTGTATGATGTCGACTACACATTAGGAATAAATATTGCATTGATATAAAATTATGTCTTTTACCTAGTTAACTAACAAATGATCATGGTGTGCACAATACTGAACACTACTTGTTCATACAAAAAAACAACATGTGGGCATGCAGTTATAGGGATGCACGGATACGATACTCAGTATCGTATTAACTCCAATACTGCCATTTTCTGCCGGATTGGGTATCGGTCAGACGAGACTGATCCAAATGAGATATTGTGCTTATACAGCATACTATTCTGTGTTATTGTTAAGACCCACGAAAGGCACAAAACATTATAAAGCACCATAAAGTTTTTTGCACTACATTCCAAGTCTTCTGGAGCCATTCCATAGTTTAATGTGAGGTACAGAAATATTTATGTCATTAAATTCAAGTTCACGTAAACTCTTCTCTCTGCTTCGGCTGTCAGTCATCCTCCATTCAGTAATCAAACTGCGTGCTGCGATCCGTTACGACAGTCAAGACGATGAAACTCTCTCCAAGAAGATTGAATGTTCCTATTACTATACTTGATCTGTAGATAAAATTCAATGATTTTGCGCTTTATCTTGCTGGAGTTTAGTGCTGTTTCTAAATCATGTTACATTCTACCGGATATCTGTTAGATCACATCACTGGAGTAAAGAGCACTATGAATTGTTCTTCACGCTCACAGTAACTGAAATAATGCATCAATATCTCTTCCCTTTGTGCTTTGAACTTTATTGTGCAACTCCATGTTGCGTCAAGCTAATCATTCTTCATATAACACTTTTGCGCCGTGAAATATTGTTAATAGCCTCTGTCTATCATATGTTGCTGCCTCATTGCTGTGCTATGCATTTAAAAGAAATGTTGTTTAATTTTATAGTATATATTTAGATATAAATATATTCACTTGTTTTTCATGAATGTATTTTACAACAATACAAAGAGCAAAGTGTAACATTTTACCAGATTTAGTCGTACACTTATTCACTTTTATTTGTTCCCCACACTTTTATTTTTCACTAAATGTTTAGATTTTATTAAATTATTGTGCGCTCATCATTTTTCTAGAATAACTTTTGCAGCTGAATTATCCACTAACCTAGTTTATAATTGTATTTGTCATAGATTATTATATATTCTTTAATTAGTTATTTTTTCTATAAAATGAAGTTGTCTATATTTAGTAGATTGCGTTTAACACACAACACAGTGATGATCAGTTCAACACACAGAGGTATACAAATTCTACATTGATTAAAAATAAATAAATTGTGCTAGTATCGGATTGGTATTGGCCGATACTCAGAATTTTTGGTATCAAAACGGTTCTGAAAAAATGGTATCAGTGCATCCCTATGCAGTAGTACTTGACATATTTCCTGAAACTTACTCTTTAATGCAATGCATAGATTTATAATGCATGTTGACTATGACAACCTGCCATTTCAACAAAAAGCTGAGGAAAAACACCACAGCAATGCGCTCATGCTGTCAGTCACACCGTCTGCTAGTGCAATTTGTAATTCAAGACACTGTTTTTTTTAATAGCTACATGTTAATTAGTTTACTGTTTGTCATTTTTCATCAGTGACCTCTTTCATCCCACAGTGACTGGATTTTAACAATGCGTACAGCAGATATTGCCTGTGGGTGATAATAATAATAATATAATAATAATAATTATTATTATTTAGTAGTAGTAGTGGTAGTAGTAGTAGTAGTAGTAGTATTATCATAATCATCATCATCATCATCATTATTATTATTATTATTATTTATAATCAATATAATTAATTAAACTAGAATAGAATTATTCTTTATTTTATTTCAGCTAGTTGTCAAGGCACCATTTCTCATTTTCTTTTAGTTTAGCTTGAAGTGCTAAAATAAAACCAAAACCATAAAAAGATACTTAAATTATAACAGATGTTAACTGAAATAATAATAATGATGATGATGATGATGATGATAATAATAATATATAAAAATTATTATTATTATTATTATTATTATTAAATAACAATATAAATATTAAACTAAAATAATGTCGTAATAAAACTATTAATTAAAAAAATATTAAACTAAGATAAAGTCATAAAACTTTATTTTATTTCACTTAGTTGTCAAGGCATCATTTCTCTTTTTTTTTTTTTTACTTTAGTTTGAAGTACAAAAATAACTAAAACTAAAACTGAAATAAAAAATGAATAAAAACTATAAAAACACTTAAAAAAAATAATAATAATAAATGACAAAAACACAACAAAATTACTAAAACCTGAACTGAAATTCAAATGAAAACAGAACATATAAAAATGAAAACTAATTCAAGTATTAATAAAAACTATATCAATGATATTAAAATATCACTGGATCAGATGCATATTTTCAACCTGCATTAATAGTTGCTCCCCATGAAGAAACACTGCGGGGTTCTTCCGGTCTGTTTTGTCCCTAAATAGGGTCCATTTAAGACAGATTTGTATGATAGGCCGACTATTTATCCCCCCCCAAATGTTACTTTCTAGCCCTTTTGCTGTTTTGAATATTTCATAAGCAGCCAGTATGTCGTGATAATAGCCCTGTCAAACGTTGTCAAGGCGGTAAGCTGGCATGCAAATCTCTGGGATGTAAACCGAGGAGACAGATTTTGATGAAACCCACAATAGCATGCAAATACAACACAAGAACAACAGCACCCTCGAGAGACCCTGCCACTGACTCACGGATGATTTGATTCGATTAGATACGCACATGATAAGAGACCTGAACTCTGTATTTGCAACGTGAGAACGTCCAACCGTTTCCGCCGTTGAGGTGCATGTCATTCAGACATTCATTTTGTCAATGACAGTGAGCGCTGCGTTTGTTGAGCCATAAAAATACCATCGGCAGAATTAGTCCATGCCCTTATGGATTCGCCTCCCTGCTAAGTCAGCTTAACAAAACACATTTAAAAATCCAATCTACAGCTTTTAGAACCCCAGTCTTCGATCCAAAAAAATTGATGTTTTAATTCAATCACATTTGCCTTTTGAACACACTCTGGGAGATTAATGTACATCATAATGAAACAGAGAAGCATCATAATGTAAAACGATGTAGACCATGCACATTTTTGAATAAAGTGTATGTTTTACTTATTGTAGCAACAGAAGTTGCACTTTTAAAGTTAAGTAACCTTTATTGCACAACCTACTATATCACCAACCTCCATCATATTTACTGAATGAATGAATGATGCTTTTTGTAGCATTTTTGCTATTGAAAACCATTTGTAATGTAAATAAGCCTTATATTAACCTTTAATTACCAGGCAAACTGCCACACACAAATGATTCCCATCTTCCACTGAGCCAGATTGCAACTATTTGTTCATAGCCCATTGTAACTTTGCATGAATGATTTAAGGTATTATTTTATGTCTAACCCTGATTTCCAAATTTTCACTACTTTGCAGATTGTAAAGTAAATTTATATAACTTGAAAACTTCATTTTGACATTTGACTGCGTTTTGATAAGTGCATTAAAGCTGATCCATATACTGTAGTATACGGATTAGTTTCTGCCATAACATTATATATATATATATATATATATATATATTTATATTTATATTTGTTTCCACCATGGAATAAAAAGTAAAACAGGTAATTGTAACATTTTAACTCAAAATTCTGACTATTTCTCACAATTACGAGCTGATATCTTACAATTCAGACTTTTCTTCTCTGAATTACCAGATTATGTCTTGCAATTGCAAGTTATAAACTCACAATTTAGTTAACATCTCACAATTATGCTGTTATATCTCGCACTTCTCACAGTTGCTAGAAACAAAAGTCTGAATTGTGAGATAAAAAGTCGCAATTACCTTGGCTGAAAGAGGCTTTAACCGGGTTTTTTTTTTTTTTTAACTCAGCATCAACAAAATCGTAGGCCTGGTGCAAATTACCAGATTTTTTAATGATAATCAGAACAGAAAAGACTAGGCAAAGGATTATGGGAAATAGAGTTTATAGCATTCTTAGCTCCCGAGTGGACTCTGAGGACTCCTGGACTGGAGCGGGTTCCTAAGTGGACTCCAAAGCAGCCCATGCCCGCAGAACAGCCCAGAGGTTAAAGGCAAAGACGGCCTGCTTGATTACGGCAGCAGCAGTGAAATTTGGCAGCTCTGTAACGATTTCTGAGACCACCAGAGTCGGGTCCTCCAGGACCACCGGACTTGAGACCACAGGAGTCGGGTCCTCCAGGACCACCGGACTCAGGACCACCGGAGTCAGGTCCTCCAGGACCACTGGAGTCAATTCCTCCAGGACCACTGGATTTGGGACCACTGGAGTCAGGTCCTCCAGGACCACCAGATTCGGGACCACAGGAGTCGGGTCCTCCAGGACCACCAGACTTGAGACCACCAGAGTCGGGTCCTCCAGGACCACCAGACTTGAGACCACAGGAGTCGGGTCCTCCAGGACCACCAGACTTGAGACCACAGGAGTCGGGTCCTCCAGGACCACCAGACTTATTTAATTAAATTTATTTTTTTTTCCCCCCAAGATGTAGGGCTGTGTTACTTAATGCATGTTAAGGACAGTTTGCATGGCTTTTCTCATTCAAACATGTCTTTGAGAATGAGAAAGTTATGTATGTCTAGACATGCTCGATATGGTCTATAGAAAACTACAGCATATGGCTTCAAATAATGTTCCTCTGCACGCTCAAAGCCGACATCAGTAAACGTCAATAAATTTCTTCTTTTCCTCAGGCAGAGTTTTAAAATCTGAAGACATGAACTCCACAGTGTAATTTCATTGGAGTTGTTACTAATGTACTTGTTGTTTAACTGGCTAGGGATGTGTAGGATTTTTTTTTTTTGGGACAGAAATGCAAGTAGCAGGACCAATTCACTTGAGTCTTAATTGTTAATGTTTTAGATGCCTGGTGGGCTCACAACCATTTTATTTCGCTCCCTTATCATAATGTTATGCAATAAAATAGTTTATATTGTGTGCAATCAAATAGGTCTAAGCAGTCACAGAATGACAAAAGACAAAGACAAAATTAACAGAAGTTAAAAATAACAGAAAACACAACATAACGGGTACAATACTGCAGCAGCAAAAGACAGAGTGAGCATGGTATAAATCAGGGCTGTCCAAACTCGGTCCTGGAGGGCCGGTGTCCTGCAGAGTTTAGCTCCAACTTGAATTAAACGCACCTGAACCAGCTAATCAAGCTCTTACTAAGCGTAGAAACTTCCAGTCAGGTGTGTTGAGGCAAGTTGGAGCTAAACTCTGCAGGACACCGG
>NW_015638932.1:258695-265702 GCF_001515625.1 Sinocyclocheilus rhinocerous
TAGTCTTTGCAACTTTACAGATCTTCTTTATGCACCAAGAGCTTGTAACACTTCAAAGAAAAAGGAAAAATTGAAATCGCATCATATGACCCCTTTAAATAAATGAAATGATACTCTAAAGAAGAAACTAAAACTACCAGCAGATGGCGGTAGATGTCTTTATGAGTCGATTCGTTCAAACAGCTGATTCAATCTCATTAAACGGCTCTGTCTATAGCTGTGTCCCAAAGTTAAGTGCACACACTTCGAAGGGCATGGATTTCGAAGGCCACACCTCCGAAGTGCACGAAGGACCCTCCAAAGTGCATGAAGGACGCTCTGCCTTCGCATGATTTCCTAATTGCAACACCAGAGGTGCCCGATTAGCGCTCTGTCGCATAGCAACGGTGCAAGAGGAGAGCTGACGAGAGGATAATCCTGCCAGGATAGGTGGAGCCAGAATTGCTCATTTTTGTTTTTATGTTTTACATCATAATGGAGGAGACGGTGATGTACCTCAGGCTTAGCAGCACTGAAATTGGGCAGCTCTGTAGCGACTTCTGAGACCACCAGAGTCGGGTCCTCCAGGACCACCGGACTTGAGACCACAGGAGTCAGGTCCTCCAGGACAACCGGACTTGAGGCCACAGGAGTAGAGTCCTCCAGGACCACCAGACCTGGGACCACCGGAGCAGACTTAACTGCCCTCCTCCTTCTCGCCCTCCGCTTCTCAGTGGGAATTGGAAGGCAAGGGCTGGTGGGAAAATCCCTGTGGAAGGGTTCTATTTGGCCTGGTTTAGCCCACTGACTTGGCCGACAAAGATACCTGACGAAGCCCCAAAAGTCCAGGATCCCAAGTCCTTCCATCTCCCAATGGGACAAGGGATTGTCCAGGCACGCATTAAAGTAATCCTTGAGCGCCCCATCATTGTATTCCAGCCCCACCGCGAAGGTCCAGAAGGTTTGGGCAAAGCCTCCTACCTCCACGCCCTGCTGACGCAGAGCCATAAGAGCCTGGTGTCGAGCCATTCGCTCCTTCCTTGTGGCAGGAGGGGTAATCCGAAGGTCCATAGTCCCAATGAAGGAAAAAAAAAAAAAACTGCTGGATCTAGAACTGGCTGCAGTATTCTGTCACGGAATGCCAGAAGAAGACAAAATTAGATCCATGTGCAGTTTAATTAAATTCAAACAATAATCCAGAACAAAGCAAAAACTTGGCAAAAGGTAATCCAAAACACGAGTAACAGAAAACACAACGCAACGGATACAATACTGCAGCAATAAAAGACGGAGTGAGCATGGTATAAATAGTGATGGGATAATGAGTAAATGACCTACAGGTGATGATAATCAGAACAGAAAAGACTAGGAAAAGGACTATGGGAAATAGAGTTCATGGCATGTAACAGTGAAAGGGGAGAGCGCCTCACAGTCCAGGGCACAACAACCAGACACTGTGACATAAGCTATCCCTTAGAATTCAATTCCCATTCATGTCAATGGTAGTTAACATGAATTTTTATTATTATATATATATATATATATATATTTAGACTTTCTATATTTAACAATTAGTATTTGCATTTTAATAATTAAAATTTATTTTGTATTTATCTTTTAGTGAATTGTATTTATTTCTGTTTATGTTGCCAGCCAACGGCCTTCTGTAGGAAAATAAAGTATCAAAACACAGGCAATACACTTAAACTTGGGGTCTTTTATTCTCAACTGTGTCCAAAGGGACTCAGCATTAAAAAAATATATTTGGCTTTTTGGGGATGAAGATGTGTTATGTTACAAAATAAGACAAAATGTTTAGAAACAAAAATAAAATAAGAATTGGTTTCCACTCTCCAAAAAGTACAAAACAAGAAATAAAACAATCAATGTGTCATTTTTATATATTTTTTAAATGTTATTTTTAATATTTTTGTTTTTAAATATTCCTGCCGCTGCTTTAATTGAAGAGGTATGAGGCTTAAATACATGTTTTGTGTAGTGATATTTATATATTATAGCATTTACTAATGTTTTAAATGAGGTTTTATTTCTATATTATAATATTTTAATTAAGTATTTGGTTTTAGTAATTTTGAGGTGCTTTTGTCCCTTTATTTATTTGTTTTTTATTTATTTTTATTTATTTATTTTTTTGTCTCTATTTGCTTTCCATTATAGTGATTATTAATATTTTTAGTAAGCTTCTTTTTTTTATTTTTTTTATTTAAGTTTTAGTAATTGTTTGGTTATTTGTTTTTGCCTTAGCTATTAGTTTAATATTTTATTTCTGTTTTAATGAGTATCTAGTAAGGCAATGTTTCTAATTTTCATTTAAGTTTTTATATTAAAGGTTTTTTTATATTTATATTTTTATTTATTTTATTTCAGCTGTACTTTAATTGCTAAAAAAACAGTTTTAATTGAAATTACAATATGAAACATATGAAAAAGAAAATTGATTATATTAAAAAAATGTATAGTTAAATATCTAAAGGATTAGGTTTTATTTACACTTTATTGTAAGTCTTTTGAAACCACACAATATTTTGTTTTTCTTTTCACGCTATGAACATTGTTAAATGGAAAAGAGCTGCTTGAAGATTTTCTAAAATGTCTCCTTTTGTGTTCCACAGAAAAACAACAACAAACAAGTTTAAACAACATGAGGGTGTGTTAATAAAGACCGAATTGTATTCATTTAATATGTAAGGTGTTGAAGTATATGAAAATGTGAGGCCTGTTCTAATGCACTTCTTTTGTTGCTTCAAAAAGATCACAATGTTCCCTTTCCGCCTTCTTTGATACTTCGATTCAATTTCCAGCAAATCCATGCAAGTTTCTCCATCTATTTATAATATCGCCCATTTCATCTGACATGCGATGCATCCATATCTTTAAATCCACATTTCAAAAGAAAGCGAAATTTCACCTGAGAAACAAAAGGGGAAACTTTTTTTCAGGATCATTTGGGATTTTCACCAGGAAAGGGGCGTCAGGGTGGCGTTCTCACTTTCTTTACTGTAGTCTCTCAAGGTTAACTCCTGTTATTCGTCTATGCCTCCCTTGTCACTGATTGAAGATGTGATGCAGCCAGGGAAACCTGCTTGCTGTTGCCTAGCATCTGCACCAGAAGCGGCAGTGAGCAAAAGGATGGATAGAGGGCCCCCCCCACCCTTAACTACTGGCTCCAAGGTAAGAAGACTGCAATGAAAGGGACTTGAGCAGAGAGAAACTGAATATTTCAAAGTCCATGATCCAATTAGGGATGTCTGTGCTGTGTATATAATTAATGCGAAAGTAGCAAAGCAACAGAGAGTAAAATATATGGCGGCTTAGATTGGTTCTCTCAGGTATAGTGCATCATGCTTTAGGACTCATAATCCCAGTGAGAGCAATGAAGAAACAGCAGCATTTTCAAAAATAGATGGTAAAACATCTAGGTCAGAACACAGACGTCTGCATTGATATGAAAGCGCTGTGGGAGCAATTCACTCGAGCCCATCTTTTCGAGGTTACCTGGCTCTTATGTGGCTAGTATAAATTATGGACCTGATGCAAAGGACAAACGATCAGAGCATATTACAACTTGTTCAAAATTATTTTAAAGAGATGAAAAGAAAATGTTTTTCTTTAGTCTCTTGGCAAAAAAAAAAAAAAGAAAGAAAGAAAAGCATTTGAGTCTTTGAATTCTGATCCCCTTCCTTCAAGACTGGCATTAAGCTGGCCGGCCTTGAAAGCTCCAGGCAACAACATAAGTACTTTTTCCAGCTGAAGTAGCTTTTAGCAGTGCTGTCAACAGTTGTTGAACTGTTCTCAAAACAGAGCACAAACAAGGTTGAAAAATGACATCCTAATCAAGAATTAGAATGATGTAAAATTATGCATTTCTATGTCAATAAAAGGGTAGCATAACAAATACAAAGACATTCTGAAAATAATAATTATGCTTATAAAATATGCATTATAAAAATTATATTAATAATTGATAATATTATTCATAATGGAGGAAATAGTCTATTAAATTAGAACGCAATGCAAAACAGAAGCATACTTTTGGACCTGTAACTGGTACATAAAAATTGTAATCAAACAATACCTTTATATATTCATATATATATATATATATATATATATATATATATATTCCCTAAAAATAGGCTTCCCTTTCTTTATGAAATTTATGTGTTTTGCTTTTCGGTATAGAAGGGCAACCTGGACATGATTTTGTGGAGATTCGCCCTTTTATCACTGATTTTTGCTACTGTAAGTATAATATTGAGCAGCGAAAGGGAGTAATTGTACCTCAGATTTAAAAATGAATCCCAAAGCCATCTGTCTGGTCAGGTCTTTCTGTTCACTGCATAAAGTTACTCTGAGGGCTTTTCTCCAAAGCTGTCTAAAACCTTGCTAGCTTCTGGTCCAATACATACTGAGACTCTTATGGGGCTCTGCGTAACAGACAGGTGTGAAACCTCTGCTGACTGGAGAGGCGCTTCACAGAGCCAAGTCTGAATGTTCTTATTAACTTGCTCAGTCAGTCGTAACCTCCTCACACAAAGGATACTGCTGTCGGGAGGTGGAGGGACGGGAAACAACTAATGATACACAGAACGAAGAGGCACTACTGTGATAGATGTAATTGTGCATGTGGTAAACTATTGTGCGTATAGAGAACATCAAACTCTGAGCTTAGTGCAGATGAGGAGGAGGAAACTAGCGGCTTGTGAAACACGGGTCATACAAATTTTGTGTGGTGCATCACTTTTTTTGGCTTAGGAAGTTGGGGGTTTGACAAGCAAATGAAGTGGTCATATTGTGGAGAAATAGCATCTGAGGTCCATCTATACTGATATCAGGGTTTTATTTATTTTTTTAGCATTTCTAGCTAAATCATTGTATCTCGGAAAAAGCCGAATTTCCAATCAAACTTGGAAACCCATGGGAGTACAACCATAGTCACACTCAGGAGGTTGTGCATAGTGCTAAATTAGATTTTTTTTTTTTAGTAAATTAACTGAACTTATTAGTCAAACGTCATTGTTTACCTAAAAAGCTAATAGTAGCATTATTTATTTATTTTTGCTATTATTGTCTGTCATGTTTTGAGCCTCAGAAAATGGAGTGAAAAATAGCCTATATGTAAGGAATAATTGACGACAGGCCGTTGAATTATTAGAAAAATAATGCACACCCGAGGTGGTGATCGCGTCGTGGCATTATTTTTTCATATATACATCGTGGCATATTTTTTCTAATAATTCAACGGCCCAGAGTCAATTATTCCGCTTATACTACGGTTACCACACCTCAATACATTGATCAGATGATATATTTAAAGGGATTCGTCCAGTTTTTGTACTTAAATCTCTATAGTGAGTAGGATTATTTCTTCCACCTCTCATCCAACGCCTTTTTTGCTAGTTCCAAAACGTCATTTTAAAGTTGGTAATGGAGGCTTGAGCCGTTGATAGCATTCTAATGCAGTTATTAATGAAGTTATTAGAAAGAGAGCGAGAGAGACAGAGACACACAGAGAAAGAGAAAGAAAGAGAGAGAGAGAGAGCTTCTGTGAATTAGGCTACCTCTGTGCGTCCCTCAACAGTGTTCTGCAGCAGCATCTCTAAACAGCGCTGTTATTACCTCGCTAGTGAGAAATGTCATGTTTAGCCTTTAAGTTGCTACACTATGTAGGCTAACTGATAAAATCGTCAGGGCAGCGCTGACAACACCTTTTTGTGCAAACTGCGTGACCATAGTGTGCGTGTGCGAGCACGTGTGATTGCAGTAATTCCTGTGTGCTGTATAGGTACTGTATGCTAATTTCCGTTATTACAGTTAACTATGCGAAGTGATATGGAACTGTAATGCGGTCAAGAGAGCTGCCTGGAACTACGTTCGGCGTGCTTTTCTCTCTCTCTCTCTATATATATATATATATAGGGCCGTGCTTTTTATATATATATATATATATATAACAAATATTTCATGCTCACTAAAGCTACAGTAAAACAGAAATATTATTACAATTTGAAATAACTGTTTTCTATTTGAATATGTTAAAATGTAATTTATTCCTGTGATGCAAAGCTGAATTTTCAGCATCATTACTCCAGTCTTCAGTGTCACATCACATGATCCTTCAGAAATCATTAAAATATGCTGATGTGCTGCTCAATAAACATTAATTATTTTCTTTTATTAATAGGATTTTCAAAAGAACAGCTTTTATTTAAAATTAAGATATCTTTTACAACATAATTTACTCTTTAGACCAATTTAATGTCACAATGCTGAATTAAAGTATTCATTTCTTTCAAAATTCTTTAAAAAAATATTGATTCTACACCCTTTCAAGCAGATAAGTTTTATACTGTAAGTATCATTTTCATAATTTTGGGAACATTTAATGGTGTTCTTACATGTATTTGCTTGATTCTTAAAGTTATATAACTTGGTGGTGATGTAAATATCTTAATATTCTTGAAGAATCACTTCACACATATTCTCAAAGAATATCTTATCCACCAGATTTCATTCCATCTTCAAAGATGCCACCATAGAATTAGTCACAAACACATATTTTATTTTTTATCTCTCACAAATGTGAGTGAAACTAGAAAGGACCACTCTTATTAAAGAAAAATAAAAATCATTTTGAATAATAAAATAAAGATGTTAATGCACTCTTCTAGCAGTGTTTTGCAGTCTGCAAAATTAGAATCCCCAGGAATTTGCAATGAAGATTTGTGTGTGTACAGGTTTATATATCCTGGTGGGGACTTAAACCTGAATACACACAGACTCATGGGGACTCGTGTCATGGTGGGGACCTAAATTGTGGTCCCCACGGGTAGAAAAGCTTATAAATCATACAGAATTACGTTTTTTGAAAATCTAAAAATGCAGAAAGTTTCCTGTGAGGGGTAGGTTTAGGGGTAGGGTTGGTGTAGGGCAATAGAATATACGGTCTGTACAGTATAAAAACCATTACGCCTATGGAGAGTCCCCACAAGGATAGCAAACCAGAC
>NW_015638932.1:267490-278573 GCF_001515625.1 Sinocyclocheilus rhinocerous
TTTTGAAAATCTAAAAATGCAGAAAGTTTCCTGTGAGGGGTAGGTTTAGGGTTAGGGTTGGTGTAGGGCAATAGAATATACGTTCTGTACAGTAGAAAAACCATTACGCCTATGGGATGTCCCCACAAGGATAGCTGACCAGACGTGTGTGAGTGTGTGTGTGTGTGTGTGTGTGTGTGTACGGGTTTATATATCCTGGTGGGGACTTAAACCTGACTACACACAGACTCATGGGGACTCGTGTCATGGTGGGGACCTAAATTGTGGTCCCCACGGGTACAAAAGCTTATAAATCATACAGAATTACGTTTTTTGAAAATCTAAAAATGCAGAAAGTTTCCTGTGAGGGGTAGGTTTAGGGGTAGGGTTGGTGTAGGGCAATAGAAAATACGGTCTGTACAGTAGAAAAACCATTACGCCTATGGAGAGTCCCCACAAGGATAGCTGACCAGACGTGTGTGTGTGTGTGTGTGTGTGTGTGTGTACGTTTTAATCCAACAAATACACTTTTTATTCAACATTCATTTGTAATTCAGCAAGAGTAAGACAAATTCTCTCAGCTCAATCAGTGTATCTGTAAATTCCACACTTCACTGGCGACCTCCTATGTGTTTTGTAAACAGAATTTTGAATTTCTCAATATGAGACCAAATTATTTAAATTCCGTAACAAGGAACAAAAGTATATTAACATTCTGCGTTCATCATCATGGAACATTTGTGACAAGTCGAAGATTGTTAAACATTTCTCTCTAAAGAGTACACATAATTATTTGTCTGGTACCATCTCATTTGTGTAAACTGCTAGAATGGCTCATTGATCAAAGTTTTCAAACATCTACAGTCAGCTTTAAATGTTGGAAACAACTAAAGAATAAAAGATACAGACAGGGGAAGTCTTTGAATTTCCAGTTGCAAGTCTTAATTAAATGGACCGTCTTTTCGTGTTGCTAGTGTAATTTTCTTGTGACGTCTGCGTTAGAATTAGCAATTAGACAGATTTCCAGCTTCTTTGAGAAGGAACATTAAACGGAGCAATAAAAACCTGTTTTGCTTTCTTAACTTGACATACTTCCATATGAAACATATTTATTAAGAAACAATGTGGGACGGGACCTAATTTTATTAATCTGGACTGGATCATAAAAAGTGGGTATTACATACTGTACCAGAAGTAAGTCAAGTAGTTAAGAGGGAAGTAGTTTCAGAGGTGTTTTATTATAGTTTGATTAAAAAATTACTGAAACATTTTTTTAAACAATGTGTGGCAATGTACACACACACACACACATACAAGGTCATTTTAAAGAATGCTTGTAACTAAATGATCTTGAATCCCATTGAGAAAAAAAAATACTATGGAAGTCAATGGGACCTGAAACCATTTGGTTACAACATTCTTCATAATATCTTTTTTTTTTTTTGTTCCACAGAAAAATAAAAAAAATAAAATAATAAAATACAGGTCTGGAACGACATGAGGGTGAGTAAATGTTGACAGAAATTTCATTTTTAGGTGGTCTATCCCTTTAAAACCCAAAGTTTTGATGCCATGTAGAGTTTAAGAAAATAAATATAGTTGAATTGAATTTAAAGTTGATTTCAAATAACCAATGACCTAGACCTAGAGCTAGTTTTAATCAGCTACTTGTTATTCGATAACAGATATGTGGAGTGACTTTCTTATTGTAGAGAGCATTTGATTGGACAAAAATTTGTTATACACCCATGACTGGAAGATGAAGCATTAGTTTTCTTGGTCTTTATTTTTGTCCAGGACGAGAACCCAAGTCAATATATGCAAAAACATTGTTTCTCATGCACTGACCAGTTTTGAGATTTTGAGCTATTTGGCTTTTCATACTGTGTTGTTTTAGACTGGTGGAAAGAAAGCATCCGAACTACTCATTTAAGTGTTTATTTCCTAACACTTAATCTATTCGCATCTTTAAAAACTGTTTTTCCTCTTGCACCGAGCCAAAAAATTTCAATTTCAGCAGCACTTAACATTTTAGATGTATATTCAAGGTTTTTAGTAAGGGGTTTGTTCAGATATCATCAATTTGTCTGATTTTATACATTTTATTCCTAGCAAATGTCTCTGTAAACAGCTTTGACTCGAATATGTCAATGAAATGAAACAAGAATTTTTAACCTGGCTTTATCCAGTGTTCAGATTTATGAAAATTAGTGCGTTTAATTACATAATGGCTCATTTGCTTATTTGAAATGTTTGCAAGTCTTAACGTTATCAATGAGCTGTGGACATATATCTATTAGTTTGTAAATAGTATAAAACATACTCCAATAACCTTTGTTTTATTTACAACATTATTTACAAGATGTTAGCCTCAGAGCAAACATACATGGACTAAAAGCCACGATGATCCAAATTTGATGCCATTGTGTTTTTAAGAAAGTAAATGTGGTTAATTTTGAGTTCAAATTGTCTTTAAAACATTTTGAGAACTCTTGTCTAACACGGAGAGACAATCAGCCAGTCCTTTCACACACGAGTAGAACACAAACACCCGTCACTGCCAGTCTCGCTCATGCAATTAAGAGCTAGCCAGTGCTCTGCTGCATCTTCCTCACCTCTCGCTCCTGCACGATAGAACATTTTGGCATTCAGTCGTGCTTCCCTGCGTGTCTTGTCAGAAAGAGGCAGTGCGGGTGCTCATGTGGGCCACGTCTTTCAAAGCAACACTGGCTACAATGAAGGCCACAGTGCCCTCCTTAATGCTGTGCTGTGTGCGTTTCCTGTTGGCTCGCGTAGGAGGCAGCACTCGTAAAGGACATGGGATGCTGATGAAAAGAACTGTGATTTGTTGGCTGGGGTGTAGAAATCCCTGCAGTGGCTTTGTGTTGCCACAAGCAAAGAAACAGCACCCTAACTGCTTTTTATTTATGTTCGACCAGAGGGTATACAGTCATCCATACATGTAGCTTTGCATCTGTTACGCTCCACCCACAGAGAGACAGATGTTTTTTTTTTTTCACTTTCATTCCAGCTTGCCTTCCCTCCCACTGTCTCTGTCTTTCATTCTCAGTCTTTCATGCCTTTCCATGTCTCTGCTTTCCTCCTGTCTTGCATTGTGTTGGTTTCCTGTCATTTTTAAGATGGATATCTTCATTGCTTTTGCTTTTACCACTCTTTCAGCTCGAAAATTGATGTTCGTCTCATGTAGGTTGTCTTTTGATGAATGCCAAATTCAGCCGTTCTGCAGTTTGTTCTGGCTAATAACCACAACACTTAGGAATAGTCTGAATGACATACAAAGTGACTGACCACAATTTGTTTTGTTTTACATGTCATTAAGGATTGGCATTGTAAATAGAAATAGAATTAAGCATGATAATAAACCAACACACCACCATACACTATAAAACTATTTCAAAGAATAAAAATGAAAATTGTTTCGAAGTAGATCCCACACCTTTTTTTTCATAAAATGTTTAATTCAAATAATAACAGGCAATATCTGAGAATGATTGTACACGAAACACTGAAAAATCAGTAACTAACTAGCTTACTTGGTTGATTGATTGATTGATTGATTGATTGATTTAAATAAATTAATACTTTTATTCAGCAAAGTACATATTAAATTTACCAAAAATGAAATTAAAGACATTTCTTATATTACTAAAGATTTCTATTTCAAATAAATGTTGTTCTTTTGAACTTTGTATTGATCAAAGAAATCTGAAAAGAAAGAGAGAGAGAAAAAAAAGTATCAGGGTTTTCACAAAAGTTGTTTCAGCACTGATAATAATAAGAAGCTGAGAAAATCAGCATATTAGAATGATTTCTGAAGGATCATGTGACACTGAAAACTACATTGTAAAATATATTCAAATAGAAAACAGTTATTTTAAATTATAATAATAATTATAAAAAAATTATAATAATAAACTATTTCAGTTTTTACTGCATTTTTTATCAAATAAATGCATCTTTGGTAAGCATAAGAGACTTCTTTCAAAAACATAAAAAAATTAAATTAAAAAGGCTTTTTTTTTGTTACCAACATAATTAAAAAAGAAAAGAAAAGTAAAAAACACTTTTTTAGTTTCAACAACCAATTCATTTTAAGTAAAATATACTAGGTTTGTATTCCAAATGTCTCATGTATTTAAGTTGAGCTAACTATTGTAACATTTGCAACTTGAAATTTCTCAGTTGTATGTACTTGTACAGCGATCTGATTTACTTGTTAAAACCATGCAAACCTTAAAAAGACAAAGTAAAGTGTTATTCCAGTAAACCAGGTGCTTTAATCATCCAGCTAGCAATAAGATAAATGCACATGCTAACATAACCATCAAAAGCTGCAGTTACTGCTTTTTAAGTAAAGCAAAGTCTTAACATTTGCATCATCTACCTAACAACAGGCTCTACCAAACATAACAGAACATTAAACACTAAAAGACCTCCTCCTATATTAATCTTGTGCAAGAACACATAAAATAACACTTAATTTCAACATTTATTCCTGGAGTCAAAGCATGCTGGAAACTTTAAACTAGCTTGTACATTAAGTACATTTAAAAAGTGTTAATTAGGGCATTTGCTAGGCTTTACAGTGAGCATGGACATTTGTAGACACAACTTTGTTTCATGGTGGACTGAAATAAAAGACAAGCAATGTGTCCATACTCCCAGAAGTTGTTTAACGTCAACCAGTCAGGTCAGTGCTTGTTAGGTAGAGAAAGTAGGCAGTTTTGTGTGAACAGACTGTGGGCAGTCTGTGGATCTGTCATCTCTGGATAGAAAATCTCTAAACACCCAAGAAAAACATGAGGAAAGAAAGTGAACATAAAGTAGTATTATGTTCAGAACATGTTAAGCATGGTTAGTTTCCATGTTAGAGCTCAGAACATGGTTGTATTTTTAGCATTGGCACAACTGATGTCTGTTTCTATCTTTGAGGGTAACTACTGTCTACTACTGGTGGAGCAAAAGTTACAGTAGTTACAGTTGATGTGTTTATAACAGTAAATTTATATAATAGTAAGTTTATAACAGTAAACAGGATTAGTTATGTATAATTTATCAACTATTAAGAATAGTGTTTATTAAAATTTTAAATTAGTTTTTATTTTATTTTATTTTCAGTTTTCATTTTGTTTTGAGTTTTAGTATTTATCATTTACTTTTGTCATTTTTATTCGATTTTTAAAAATGTATATATTTTTAAATATTTTATTTTCAGTTTTCACTTTATTTAAATTTAAATTTTAGGACATCTTTATTTGCTTTTGTCAGCTTTATTAGTTTGTGTTTTATTAGCTTTATTAGTTTAGTGTTTCTATATACGTTTAATAATTTTTTTTTTCTGTTTTAGTTTTTAGTCATTTTTGTATATCATCATGCTTTATTTTTAATCTAATATTTATATTCATTTTATTTCAGGTTTGAATTAATTTTAGTAGTTTTAGTTTTAGTTAAGAATAACAGCACTGCTTTCCATTTAATCTTCTTGCTTTCTTGGTGAAGCAATTGAGAAATTAAAAATATATTTATCAAATTAAATCATTTTGTTACGATACACCTATGAACTTATTCATATTTCAATTGCATTTCTTTATCAAGCTCTGTATCTTCTTGCTATTTTAAAGCCATTTGTTTGCTGTCTATGCTTAATATGGATATTTCAAAATTGTTCTCCATGTCAATGCTAACAATGTCTGAAAATTACTAAAAATTATTTTCAATTGCTGTGTGTACTCCACTAATATGATTTGGTCCCATGTCCAGCCTCAATAAATCCAATCTATGGCAGTTTTTAAGACCTATAGCTCAATCAGTGGCTGTCTGAGTGCTGCCCTATAATATCACAGGGTTTTTAGGCAATTGGCAAATGTTCTGAGAGATGTCTTGTTAAGATCAGACCTTCACAGAAGCTCACACAGTTTTAGACATCCAAATCCTTGATATCCCAAAAACGTTTACACCTAAAGCTCTCTGTGTGAAGTGATTACTTGGAATTGTATTTGTTATATATTTAAGTAACTTCTGACTGTTTCATCAAATGCTGCTCATAGTCATAAGATCATAATCGCTTAAAATTGTAGGCAAGTTGTGTCATCATTTGGGTTCAGTGCTACAGGCAGGTTTTGAGGGGGGTCGAAATATGTGCAGGGTCGAAATATGTGCACTTTAATGTTCAATTAAACAAAGATTGAATGGTGCCATTAATCACAGACACCTAAAATGAATCCACCCACCTGACTGGTGTCAATAGTCAAGTACCTCACCTCTTAGAGGTGGTATAGCAGTTATTTATGACCCTAGAATGTATCCCACCTTGAGTGCTCGCTATGAATGTTAATTAATTTAGGCCTGGTTTCACGGACAGGGCTTAGACTAAGCCAGTATTAGGCCATAGTTCAATTAGGACATTTAAGTATTTTTTATTAACATGCCTTAGAAAAAAACATTTCCGCTGTGAATATTGAGACAAAACAAGGACACTGACATATTTTAAAGGGTTAGTTCACCCAAAAATTCTGTCATTAATTACTCACCCTCGTGTTGTTCAAAACCCGTAAGACCTTCGTTCATCTTCGGAACACAATTTAAGATATTTTTGATGAAATCTGAGGGCTCTCTGACCCTCCCATAGAGAGCAAGGTAACTACCATGTTCAAGGTCCAGAAAAGTACCAAGATGATCGACAAAGTAGTCCGTGTGACATCAGTGGACAACTGTAAACTGTACCGGATCTGGGTCAGCGCTGCCACACGCTCGCGTCATGATACTGTCGTGAACACGCATTCCACAAGTGACGCAGTGGAGACGAAAATGTGGAATAAAGTCGTTATTTTTGTTTTCTTTGTGCAAAAAAAGTATTCTCGTAGCTTCGTAACTTTACAGTTGAACTACTGATGTCACACGGACTACTTTGTCGATCATCTTGGTACTTCTCTGGACCTTGAACGTGGTAGTTACCTTGCTGTCTATGCATCAAAAATATCTTAAATTGTGTTCCAAAGATGAACGAAGGTCTTATGGGTTTCGAACAACACGAGGGTGAGTAATTAATGACAAAATTTTCATTTTTGGGTGAACTAACCCTTTAAGATCAATCAGTGCAAGTTTCTTTTAGTTGAAACAGCTCAGACTTACATTTTAGTATGGGACTAGGCTTAAGCCTTGTCTTTGAAACCGGGGGTTAAAGTGATAATTCTCAGCTTTCCACCAAAGAAGAAAGAAGCACAAGTGTCTCCTGTTGAAAAAAAGTGTTATTATTATATTCTATATAAATTATTTTAGAGAGAAAAAGAAAGAGAGAAAAAAGAGTGTGTGTGTGTATATATCCTATCATCATATATATATATATATTAAGCTTTCATGGGCAGCCTAGAATATCATGCACTTTCACAGCAAAATAAACTTTTTTTTCTCTTTGTTCTCTTTCTCTGGATCATTGTTTCAACACTGGTGATTCTTTTCAACTAACTTTTTTATTTATACCAAACAAGGCCATAATCGTGTCTAGAACATTGAGGGGACCAACTATTTTATTTTGAGGAAAATATAAAGACCTGGGCCCATATTCACAAAACATTTTATCTTATCACTAAGAGTTCTGCTAAATAGCAGTAAAAGTTTTTAACTAAGAGTTTTCTCTTAAAACCTATTCACAAAGCTGCTGGCGCTCAAGCGCACGCAAAAAAAGGCTTGCCACAGCGCACCGGCAAATAGGCTATAATAATTATGAATGTGTTAGGGGGAAACAGCAAGTACACTGCATTAATGTTTTAATAATTTATTGTTACACTAGTGCTTTCTGTTTTCGGTTTAAGAGATGAAGTCGGCGACACTGACTCGTCGTCTCCGCAGTATGCGCCTGTATTCATGTTTCATACGGATTACATAATCTGAGAATATTTGTTTTCTATTTCAGTTGGTTCATTTAAAAGCTTCACTCTCTATAGATATATTTTTCATGGTCTGTAAGCCAAAAATGACGAAGTATTTTAAGAGCCAATGATCGCACCGGCACCACCATCTGTCATGCAGTAGCCCAAGCGCACGCGCTAGTGTTCAGCTTCCACACTCCGCACAAACACGTGAACTGTACACTTTTTCGAGGCTATCATTAGATTAAGCTGCCATGTAAAGTTGCTACTACTTACATATTTAAGATGATAAGCCATATTTGAGGTCAATGAATGTTAGGTGAGCGCCGCCCCTGCAGATGGTAAGTGAAACCACATCAAATGTCTGTTTGGTTGGCATTCGGCACCCAAGTGCTCGTCACTCTTTAGCTCCACCCACGGCGCACCTCCAGGAGCTCGGCTTTTTCCGGAAAGAATCGTAAAGCTGTATCTTTCTTTTATAAATATGATCAAACTAAAGACTTTTTGGAGATATGAAGGATGCAGTACGACTCTATAGGTACTCAAGATTAACATGAGATTGGGTGAAACTATGTCTGTTATGCCCCCTTTAAGCTGCCATGTAAAGTTGCTACTACATACATATTTCAGATGATAAGCCATATTTGAGGTCGATGAATGTTAGGTGAGCACAGGGGCGGCGCCAGATCATTTTAAACGCAGGTGCTGAGGGGGTGCTAGATCATTGACAGGGGGAGCTGGGCAATTAATAGTAAAATAGTACCAAAACAGGTCATTATTATTTTTTTATATGAATAACAAAATAAATATAAGGAAAACTCGCCCAATCGATTTTGTAATGTTCTCTAATTATGTAGTCCGTATGTGTAAAGGCGCATTTCTATTAAAGGCACGTCCATGTGGAGATGGCAAGTCAGCGTCGGCATTCGGCAACTTCAGCTTAGCAAGCCGACACTGATTGAGAAAGCACTAGTTTATTAATAAATAATTAAAATGTCTTCTTTTTCCCCGACACATATATAATCACTTTGCCGGTGCTTTGAGGCAATTGCTTAATGTGCGAGAATACGCCTGTCTATTTATTAAATGATGGCCTATTTAGCACAAGGAAGCGCTCCATTTTTAAAATAAAATGCTATAATGACATTACGAAAAGTGCGACAGCTGCAACTCACGTCGTTGTTGCAATGCACGAGTTATGTATGTGATTAGTTAAATGTTTTTGTTTGTTTGTTTATTTCTTTTTTATCAGCTTATTTATTAAATACAACAGGCTACAGCCTGTATATAATTGATTCCAGGAAAAAAATATGTAGAATAAAAATAAAATATATCTGACTGCAGTAAATTATACAATCACCATTTAGACTAGTTTTATGACAGTTTTCTTGTTGCTAAAACTCTAAACATTCTGAAGGAGAAAAGTGTTTGTATATTTATTGTAGTGGTGCATAATACATCATATCATGAACAAGATGAATGATATTCACAATGTTCCAAGTATCACTTTTTATTATGTCATAGCAATCATAGCAAACAGGGAAATTGCTTATAGTCTTGCTCCTGCACTCCACTACAGTTTCTCAAAGGGGACGAATCACATGAGCGCTGATTTTCCTCATTCCCATTTGTAGTTGTTGCATTGCGTCGCTGCACATGGGCTTAAAACTTAATTTTTTTTTAACTTTGTTGTATCCCTGGCCATTATGGGCTTACATTTCTGCCACAATTCTGCGCGCGAAAGATCATATTTTGAGCGCACAAAAGTGCATTTTGCACACGCGTGATCTGAGTTTCTGGAGAAAATGTTTGTTCCGCAAAGAAAAAAGTCTTTCGAGCGCACGGAAATCAATTTTGCATTTAAAATACGTTTTTGGATCTGTGCAGACCTTCTCTTTTGCACGTGCAACGTTTCACTAGCTTGCTCACCTGATGCCCCCCTCTGTGCTCGCTAAATGCCAACAGCTCGCGTGCTCAACACACCCCAGCATTACAATGTGCCATAATCCCAGCCAATCAGAGACCGAGGCTGCTAAATTCTGATTGGCTGCCTTGACAACCAATCACAACATTTCTTGCATTACCTCGACAGCAGAAGAGGAAAAATACAGTGCATGCATAATTATTATGCAAGTTGATATTCTGATCATATTTTGTTCCAAGCACATTTTACCAATTCCAAACGACATCAATCTTAATAACTACTATTAATCTTATATTTAATAATTTATAATTGATATATAATTATTCATGAAGGCTGAAGGCTGAAGTGAAAAATGTCTTATATTCAGGTGTGCATAATTATTAAGCAGATTTTATTTTACAGATAAAATGAGCCACAAAAAGAGATTTAACTCAGACTGAAAGCAAAAATTATTAAATGCCCATGAGAAATATTAAAAACTAATACAATACTAGAAATTGCAAAGTTAATGCATAACCATTGGACAGCAAAATGCTCAGTGGGTCAGCAGGGTCAGTCAAAAACATGTGGAGAAGAAAAGATGCATGTTAACGGCAAAAGAATGAGGAATTAAGCTGAAGAATTAGGTGTGAAATCACCAGGAACCATTTAGTCTCCAGCGCCACCATTTTCCAGAACTGCAACCTACCTCCAGAAGTACAAGGTGTCAGGTTCTCAGAGACTTAGGAGAAGTATAGAATCCTAAAAAATTACCCCTACTTAATAAGAACCACATACTGAAGTGTAGTAAAATGCTTGAAAACTGATTTATATATATATATATATATATATATATATATATATGCTTTATAGACAGATAAGTTGAGAAGGACCAGCACCACATCCTCTTGTACCACTGTTTGAAGAATTTATCTTCCAGAATCTGGCAGTAAGTTTTCGGAGTTCATTTTTAGTCCATCTCGAGATTTTATCTGTAGAAGATAACCTGCTTAATAATTATGCACACCTGAATATAAGGCGTTTTTCACTTCCAGACGTCATGAACAATAATATATAGATTATAAGTGATTAAATACAAGATTAATAGTAGCTATTAAGATTGATGTCGTTTGGAATTGGTAAAATGTGCTTGGAAAAAAATAATTGTGAGATTGTGAGCAGAATTGTGGCAGAATTCTAATCCCATAAACGAGTAGCTGAGAATCTCTTCAGCAAGCCGACACGCAAACTGCCGTGAATGAAACTGAAAGTAAGACGCAGACGGTCAACACACAATCATCTTCATTAAAAG
>NW_015638932.1:280271-282817 GCF_001515625.1 Sinocyclocheilus rhinocerous
ACACTGTCAATAAGCGTGACCAGGGTTGCCAGGTTTTCACAACAAAACCCGCCTAATTGCTACTCAAAACTAGCCCAAAACTACAAAACGCGGCAAGTGTTAAAGTATGGGCTTACATTTCTGCCACAATTCTGCGCGCGAAAGATCATATTTTGAGCGCACAAAAGTGCATTTTGCGCGATCTGAGTTTGTGGAGAAAATGTTCGTTTCGCAAAGAAAAAAGTCTTTCGAGCGCACGGAAATCAATTTTGCATTTAAAATACGTTTTTGGATCTGTGCAGACCTTCTCTTTTGCGCGTGCAACGTTTCACTAGCTTGCTCACCTGATGCCCCCACTCTGTGCTCGCTAAATGCCAACAGCTCGCGTGCTCAACACACCCCAGCATTACAATGTGCCATAATCCCAGCCAATCAGAGACCGAGGCTGCTAAATTCTGATTGGCTGCCTTGACAACCAATCACAACATTCCTTCCGTTCCCTCCACCGCAGACGAGGAAAAAAACAGTGTTGGCATTTAGCGAGCACAGTGGGGGGGCATCAGGTGAGCAAGCTAGTGAAACGTTGCACGTGCAAAAGAGAAGGTCTGCACACATCCAAAAACGTATTTTAAATGCAAAATTGATTTCCGTGTGCTCGAAAGACTTTTTTCTTTGCGAAACAAAAATTTTCTCCACAAACTCAGATCACGCGCGTGCAAAATGCACTTTTGTGCGCTCAAAATATGATCTTTCGCGCGCAGAATTGTGGCAGAAATGTAAGCCCATAGGCCATGTGCTCATTAGTCAATTTATCAATGCAAGTACATTTAATAGTGTTCTGTTGGCTTATTCAATGTGTGCATCTGTTGTGTGCATGCGTGTTTACATTTTGACATCAAAACCAGTTCTTGTATTCTATAGGTTATTATAATGATCATATTTATCTACACCTGCCAGAGCGTTGTGTGTGTGTGTGTGTGTGTGTGTGTGTGTGTACCTGTTTTTCTATTCTGGTGGGGACTTAAACCTGAATACACACAGACTCATGGGGACTCGTGTCACGGTGGGGACCTAAATTGAGGTCCCCACGGGTAAACAAGCTAATAAATCACACATAATGAAGTTTTTTGAAAATCTAAAAATGCACAAAGTTTCCTGTGAGGGGTAGGTTTAGGGGTAGGGTTGGTGTAGGGCAATAGAATATACGGTCTGTACAGTAGAAAAACCATTACGCCTATGGAGAGTCCCCACAAGGATAGCTGACCAGACTGTGTGTGTGTGTGTGTGTGTGTGTGTGTTTAAACACACTCATTGCCAGTAGATTTTAAATGTTTAATTTTGCCAGTAGATTTGGAATGTTTAATAGGGTGAATTAATGTGTGATTGTTTGTCATATTGGACCCCTTAAAAGAACAAAATAGTTCACTCAAAAATGAAAATCCATGTTGTTCCAAACTGTATGAATTTCTTTCTTCTGTTGAAGACAATATAAGATAGTTTGATAACCAAACTGTTGCTGGTAGCCACTGACTTCCATAGTTGAACTTTAACATTGTTTTTGCTGTTTAACTTTAAATTGGATTAATTATTATAGAATATCTTTATTAAAGGATTAGTTCACCCAAAAACATGACAATTTGCTCAAAATTTACTCAACCCTCAAGCCATTCGAGATGTAGATGAGCTTGTTTGTTCATGGGAACAGATTTGGAGAAATTTAACTTTGCATTACATGCTCACCAATGGATCCTCTGCAGTGAATGGGTGCCTTCAGAATGAGAGTCCAATTAAAAGCAATTAACAACTAGACAATTAAAAGCACAGTAAATCATGGCAATAGTCACAGTTTTACATGTCACAATGCCGAAGGTCACTGGTCTGAAAACTGAATTGTGAAGCGTTACACAGACCACTGCTGTTCATGTGGCCTCAAATTGCAAACTCTTATTGAAAATGAATGACAATCCGTGTATCATTCGATCATTCGTTTTTTGATTTAATATTGAAAGTTTTCGTTTTTTTCGTTTTTTTTCCAAAAATTGAAAAAAGAGAATTCAACTTAAATTTTCTTTTTTCGCTCAGGGGTAGAAAAATTAATAAACAGCTTGAATAATTGATTTCTACACGTGGGCGGGAATTAAACACCCCTTTCTGCTGATTGGTCAGCCGAAGATCAAACCGTGCCGAAATCAGTTCTTACGCAGTATCATGCAGCAGAATAATAGTCCTCCACTGCTGCAGTTATATGGATTAATTACCCATTTTATCGCAACTACATTTCATATTTTTCTCATCAAACAGACTAATGAATAGCTCGACACAACTCGTACCGGGGCAGAGGGCTTTCTTCTGTGTAGACCAGCGGTTCTTAATGTGATAGGGGTTCCGCGAAATAATTTACATATATTTACAAATAATAGACAAGGGGAAGGGGTAGGCGGAGGGGTAGGGGAAGGGGAAGGGGAAGGGGTATAAAATAGAATTGGGATTAGGCTTTAATAACACAAATATGTCCTGCTCGCACTTGCCAATTTAATGGCAGAGAATGGTGACTTTAGGTTTTGTTT
>NW_015638932.1:288042-297214 GCF_001515625.1 Sinocyclocheilus rhinocerous
AAATGACAGAGTATTAAGTTATTTCCCCTCGATGGGGAAAAAAATCCAAGTGAACCTATTCACCTTAATATTGTTCTAAAGGCTTATTACTTAATAACACAAAAATGTCCTGCTCGCACTTGCCAATTTAATGGCAGAGAATGGTGACTTTAGGTTTTGTTTGTTGTTTTTAAGCGGATGCATATCTGTGCATATACGGTGTTAAACAAACAGACTTACTGGGTGAGCAGGGTAGGCTATGACAGCTGTCATATCATACCCTGTCATGCCCAGCTGATGCAAATAATATAATTTATATCTGCACAGAAGAAAGCCCTGTCTAGACTCTGCCCCGGTATTGTCACAGATCGGCCAGGCTCAGCCACCTCCCAATCACAGTGAACACCATCACCTGAATACTGATCACACGCACCTGTCACAAATCTGCAATCATCATCAGCTCCCCTTCAAAAGCACACACCTCACTTCACTCCAGTGTCCGGTCTCGTTTCAACGAAGTGGACTCTCTCTCTATGCTATCCGTGAGATACATTGAAAGACTTACCTGCCTGTTATACTTACCTCCTGTGTTTCCTCCAGTGTGTTCTCCTGTGTCCCATTCCCTAGTCCGTTCCAGTCATCAGCTCTGTGAAAGCTCCGTGTACTCTTCAACTGAGATGTGTGCAGTCCTCTGTCTCCATTCCACGATCTCCTGGAGGACCAAATACGGTGTTACTCTCCTCATCTTCCTTAAAGACTGATATCCAGCTCAAATACTCACCTGCCCGAACCATCTGCACTCCTTGTTGAAAATAAACGATATTGTATTTTTTTCTAATCCTCTGTGTGAGTCTCCTTCCGTAACAGGTATGAGTTGTGTTGAGCTATTCATTAGCCTGTTTGTTTGATGAAAAAAGATGAAATGTAGTTGCAATAAATGTGTTAAGAATCCATACAACTGCAGCAGCAGAGGACTATTATTCTGCTGCATGATACTGCAGAAGAACTGATGATGGCACGGTTTGATCTTCGACTGACCAATCAGCAGAAAGGCTTGTTTAATTCCCGCCCATGTGTAGAAATCGAATATTCAAACTGTTTATTCATTTTTCTACCCCTGAACGAAAAATGAAAATTTAAGCTGAGTTCTCGTTTTTTGTTTTTTTTTGGAAAAAAAAACGAAAAAGGAGCCGTTTTCTCGTTTTTCTACTTTCAATATTAAATCAAAAAAAGAATGATCGAATTATACACGTATTAATGACATTTGGCTTTTAATTACATTTTATCTGCCCAAATACTTCCACTTTTTGTCCGTTACATCCTCCCATTTTTCTATCTTGTTCTCAGTGTAATTCTCCCACTCTCTTTCCTTCTGTCTAGGGATGTAGGATTGCTGCGTGAAGCTCCCAGGTGTATGGCAGCAGAGGGAAGTCGAGGCAAATAACAGGTTCTAGATTAGCAGTTGTTGTTGCCTCGCCACTAGTGATTAATGATCTGAGATGCGCTTTGTTGTGAGATAACACACAAATATTTGTTTTAATAGGGTGTGCTGGGGTGGAGGTGGGGATTTGGGGGCGCTATGACGAGAGAATTAATGAACAACATTACGAGAACACGTGTGTGTGAACGATCCCGCTGTATTACAGCAGAAAGACACTTGATGTCATTATATTCACGCTTGACTTCTCTACTGAGTAAGTGCATTGCGAGATAGGGCATATTGTAGGAAAGGCCAAATGTGCATATTTATTAAAAACATGAAGCTTTTTGCTTCACAAGATGTTAATTGATGGACTGGAGTCGGGTGGATTACTTGTGGATTTTTGTATTGTGATGTATCAGCTTTTTTTATACTCTGATTCTGACAGCACCCATTCAATGCAGAGGATCCATTGGTGAGCAAGTGATTTAATGCTGAATTTCTCCAAATCTGTTGCCATGAAAAAACAGTCACCTACATCTTTTGGATGGCCTAAAGTGAGTATCAGCAAATTTTCATTTTTGGATGAACCATTCCTTTAGCAATGTTTTTTTTTTTCTTTTTTGCTAGTGAAGTTTAATATGTATATGTTACTTGAATAACACTTTAATTTGAGAAAAATAAAGACCTGTAAATAGTCACAGTTTTGTGACTACTTTGTATTGTCAGCAAGATCATCACAAAAATATGTAAGTATTTTAAGTATTGCAAATATTAAATACATTATCCTGCCCTACTCTGAGGTTTTATTTGAGTTGCACATTGGAAAAGAAAAATGTCAAATAATTCAAAGCATATTACCAAACCTCTTACTGATGTATGTCCTGTCTTCTCGGTGAAACTACAAATTAGTGCACGAGGGAATTTTTGCAAATGGGTGGATTTATGCATTAAAGATGTGTTTTAAGTGAGGACACAGCCTGGATATGGCAAGAGAGATGTGTTTTGCCTTGCCCCCATCCCATCACATAAAATATAGAAGAGTGAACTTGTGCTCAGACACCGATTGGAAATGAACGGTGTCTGGGTTATGTGTGGATATGTATGTCAAACAGCATCAGTCAGTGCTGTCTGTTTGACAAGCAGAGAAATCTTAATTTTTAGCCATCATATGTACACTCATGAAGCATACACTGTTTGAAAATTAAACTAAGATAGCTACATATGCATCAGACAATCCCAGAATGCACTGCAACAAATATAAGAAGGCAGATGGAGTCAAGGAAAATGAAGGTTATACTGTTAATTATTTGTGTTTGGACTACCTAGTTATAAGCTTAACAACATGGTAAGAGTGAGAGAGTGAGTGTTATTTGTGTGGCCCATGTGAGAGTTGCCTGCATTAATCAGTCACTGACAAGGTTTTTTTTTTTCCCCCAGTAAGGATGCTGCCTTAAAGGGGTCATATGATGCTTTTTTAAAGATCATTATTTTGTGTATTTGGTGTAACAGAATATGTTGACATGCTTTAATGTTCAAAAAACACATTAGTTCACACTGACAGTGATTTGAAGAGGGAGTTGTTGATTTGAGTCAATATGAGCAACAGAGACTGTCAACAATGCAGCATTGTTGAGCTGAGTTGAACTTTATGCAAATACACAGCGATCTGGCGATGACCGATGGGAGTGCAGACAGTGAACTTCGTTTGATCCAATACCTGACAGGGCACAACCAGGCTAACAAGGAGGTACAGTAAAAGTCGCTTTATCATTTTATTTTGTCTCAAAGGAATAAATAGCAGCAGATTTAAGTAGCTAATGAGCATCTCTGAAATTATCACATGCATTTGAGAGGAAAGATTTTTTTTAATTGCTTTGAATAGTACTTTTAATGTTGCTAAAAAATCTTTCTATATTAACAGTATTTGAATATAATTACAAATATAAGGTAAAACACTCATCTGCACTTAAAAAAGTTATATGATTTACTTTGAAACAATTTTTATTCAGAAGTTGCTAAATTTCACAAATAATTACAAAGAAACAGCAAGTAACACTTGTAAATAAAGTAAATTAAACAAAATTTTGATACAGAAAATGTGAAATGGTATTTTCTTGCAACATGTACTCCGTATAATCTTTGTTTTATTTAAAACTTTGAAAAATATTTTCATGGGTAAGACATAAAATCATATCAATATTATAAATATAGTGTAATAGCATCACCATATTAGGGCTATCAAGCGATTGAAAACAAATTGAATCGACTACACAATGTGGCAATTAATTAATCAGATTAGTGGCAAATTAATCACACATAAAATTAGGCTGAGAAACTACCCCCCAAAAGATAATTTAAAGCTGTTATTATGTTAAAAGATAAATGCATCAAATAGACATAACAAAAAGTAGCTTTAGAAATAAATGTTTTATTTGATTTGATTCAACATAGAAATTATTACACAAACAATTAGGCTAACAGTCCTAACATAATCTATGGAATATAAAAGAAGATTTGAGAAATGTCTCACTCTCTTCTTCTTCTTTATTTATTTATTTATTTTACAATGGAATCAAAATGTTTTTTTCCTCTCTCTCTCTCTCTCGCTCTCATAATGAAATGATAGGCTACTACTCGAAATAAGAAACTAAAACTGCCAGCAGGTGTAGCTAAATGTCTGAATGACTCAAGTCATTGAATCATTCATTCATTCAATTCGTTCCTGATTCATTCAGGGATGAATCGTCTATTTTTGAATGTACCATTGAATCACTGGTTCACAAGATTCATTCAGAAACGAATCACCGCTGTGTTGCTTGGAGACGCTGAACAGTTCTGCTGTGGCTTTGTGTAATATTTTCGTTGGCAAAACTGAGCAGAAACAGACAATATTGTGTCTAAAATATAACACAATATTAACTTCTTATTTATTGAACTCTTGTATAAAATCAATATCACATTTTCACTCATGCTATTTGGGATAAAAACAACACTGGTGTGATATTGCTATATCATATGATATAAATATTAGACAATAATAATGATTTTAATCAAAACAAGCTTATATTCCTCTCTGAGTACTCTGAAAAGTGATATATAAAATGAGCTGAAAATTTTGTTGAATAGGATTTTAGTTGTTTAAAAAGTAGTCAGAATTGAAGCCCAGCTATTATAGTGTTTCCAAACACTGATTTCATCCTCATATAGATACTGCAAACTTAGAGTTCAGAAGAGATGAATAATTGCCAAGGAGTAGAACGATGAAACTAAGTCAAGTTAAAAATCCCATATTATCTTAAAGATGCGAGACTGGACTAAGGCCAGAAACGTTCACTTTCATGACCAGTGATGTGGACAGGAGAATGAAATGGACATACAGAATATCAGCATCCCGTCAAACAATTCCAGCTGATTTCATCATGTCAGCCATATGAAAGAACTGGAATTACTCATCAGTGTTGTCTTTGAGTCATCCAGGTTCAGTGCAGGCCTCTGCAAGACTCTAATTGCAATATAGAGGTAATGACAAAATTACCTTTTAACGAGCATCTGATTATCATTCAATTTAAGACATTCATTTGAATAATTGAGGTACAAACTTCATTGTTTGAGTCACATGCAGGGAATTCCTTTTGTTATTTTAAGTTATCCTGGGTAATTTGTTCAAGGTGGCACTGCGAGAAAAAAAAAATCGTATTAGTAATTAGAATCTTTTTATGAAATTAAAGCATCTGAGCATCAAAACTAGATACATTTGATATTGATGTCTGATAATAAATCATCTTAATTTTGTGTAACTTGTTCCACTGACAGATCTTTTCACTAGTTTGAAACTATATTAAATTTAGTGACAATAAAACTGCAATTTTGCTTTTTAACAATACTTTGATGTTGTTACATTTGTATTTATTGTTTTAAGTATGTGAACATATCCAGGTCACCTCAATTTTCATTATTTTTAATTTATTATAAATTGTATTAAAGAATGTTTTAATGTCACGTATTAACCCCTTAACTGTAAATTGTTGTAATTTATGAACACTTTGGAATACAGACCTAATGTCTCTTTTTAAAGAAGAAAATCAGCAGATTATTGCGAAAGTGGATTTTTTTTTTCAAAAAATTAAAGAATCAAAAAGTTATACAAGTTTAAATTTACTGTAAAGAAAATACACTATACTAATTTTATTTTATTTTATATATAAACAGACCTTTCCAATTATATGTGTTTTGTCAAGATTATAAAAAGGTTTGATTTTTTGAAAACACCATAATGCATTTTGTAATATGACACTTGACACCGCCCACTAAGGGGGAGAAGACCACCAAAAGATTTTAAAGTACCATTTCCATGGTAACGCAATGTCCGATTTCAAAATGGTTTTCACATGATGAATCTTGGGCTTCTAAGATTTCAAATGATAAATAATTTATGATGATTACTAAAAGATTTCATAGAGAAAATGGACAACAACAAAAAAAAAGCTCCAAGTGTCCCACAGGTGGGACGGTGACAGTTAATTAAGCAAGTTCCAAAGATGAAGAAGAGGCAGGAGTTTCAAAATGAAGGTAAGTTTAATGAAAATAATTCACACGTGTAACAAAATCCACCAAGTGTACTAAAACACAAACAACAACCGACAAAGAACAGAAAACCAAGAGGAACTTAAATACACAGTGATGATGAACCTAAATGACAAACAGCTATGATGATTAATCAGTGTCCATGGAAACAGATGAGTGGTGGGAACAAAGGAAACAGGAAAATGATGAAAAACAAATTAAAAGTCTATGAAAATGAAACTAACTAAACATAACTAATAATAATAATAATAAATTACAATAATACATTATGATGATGATTATTATTATTATTAATAATAATAATAATAATAATAATAATAATAATGCTTGCATTTATGTTTTTAAATACTGCTTTACAGTAATATGAGGAGGATTATAATTAATATTTAAAAAATAAACTTGCATTTCACAAATGCATTACAGCAATGAAAATATGAAATTATTGCCACAAACCATCTCTAATAATGGTCCAAAAAAAGCAATTTCTGGTGAGATTCTCCTGATACTTCCCAAATTGAGAATAGGATTGTTTGCTGTGTGCAATGCTTTCATGTTGCTTTTGTCACACTAACCACGCTCCAGGAGTAATCAGAAGATCACAGCATCACTAGAAAGATTCTCATCAGGATCAGCTTTTCCCCAAAAAATCCCTATACCTTTATAAAATATGATTAACTAAAAGATTTAGCGAGAGAGTTTGTTCACATGAAAGAGCATTGCCTTCAGACTCTGGTCTACCCATGGGGCCAACTAGCAGGCAGGGTACAGTGTGTGTAGTGGACCAAAACAACTAAATGACTTGTTGTTCTGCCAGTGCACATCAAAAAGTGGGTGAATTAACTCCAAATTGGACAGTTCAGAAAAGTTATACACTTCTATTTATCCTTTGTCTCTATTCGATTTTTCATTGGCAAAAGTAATGTGCTACGCCGAAGCACAGAAACAGCTGTTCTATCAAAGATATGGATGACCAAAGCGAGGTCCCATAATGGTGATGTACTTTATGGCCGCAATGAAAGAGCAGAGTGCAAAACAAATGTGGACAGAGAGATCACAGTGTTGTCTAAATTGGTTAGGTGGGCACTGTTTATACGAAACTTCCAGCCAGTGCTAAAGATGGTGATGCGAAGACATTTATAACCCACTCTTAACAAGAACTTCTGGCGCATAATGGATCACAGATAACGTAAAAATGCTAATGAACCAATTAGGCTGCATATTTCTCTGGTAATTATGCACTCTGCAGATGAGATCCACTCGTATTAATTAAGCACCCTTCGTACAAGAATATATCGATATTTTTGGTCATTTGCAGCCATTCGCATGGTGTGAGAAAGACGTTTATGTTTATCATGGGCTAACATTTGTAATGTGTTCAACTATATTACATACAATATCAGGTGACACAACAAATCCATAATGCCTATATTCATAAATACAAAATCCATTTGCCTTCACCTGATTGTATTTACTTGTGATGTATCTGGTTATTATGGGAATGTTGTGTAAATCAAACAGCAAATTTGCATATCGATCACAATGTAAACTCTCTGTGCAACACAAACCGGGTATAATATGTATAAGAACAGAAACTATATTATAGGTGTAAGGGAAACAGGTCAATTTAGCTCAAAGGGAATCATTTAAGATTTTAAAGGGAATTTGGACAGAATCACTGTTTTACGGCTGATCACTGAGACGGCCAGCGATTCATTGAACGAGCCATATGACATCAATTCTGCAATGGATATTAATATCCAAAGTATAGTGAAAAAACTATTTATTAGCACAGTAACAAGATCGGCAGTTTAAGACATTAACTTGTAAGCACAAAACAAGATACTTCTCTTTTCAATATCAATAAGGCTTTATTGTGAGGTACTTGCGTTGCCTGTGTTGTCGTCCTTGCAGAAAAGGGGGTTTCCCCCGGTTGCTGATTGGCCTCGAAGTTCAGTCTTGGGAAGCCAGTGGTTGGGCGTTGGCTGACGACGCGGAGTTGTGGTTGAAGTTGAAGTTTTAGACTCGAGTTTAGCACTCGAGGTCGGACTCGGAGACACAGCGTTAGGCAAAACTTAACTCAGAACACGAAACTCTCAACGGAAAAGAAAAGAAACTAAAGTAAAGAAATAGAAGTAAAGTTTGACGAGACTAGGTGGCATTTCTCCTCATGGTTTTGGAGGAGCTGGCGTGTAAGCCAGAGCACGCTCAAAGAGCGCATAAAGTGATGACTGAAAAGCATGGCTAGAAAAAGGCAAAAAAGGGGGTGATTTGATGGTGTCCTGAGTATTTAAACTGGGCTTTTGGCCACATCCCAAATGGTGTTTTGACCTATTAGACACTGTCTTAGCTCAGGGTGTTGCTATATTTCTCCTCCCAATTCATAAATCAAATGTTATCTCATCAGTCACATGGTCCGAGTTTTCCCGCTCTTGCAGAGTATAATTTTGGACATGATTTCTATAACAAGAATATGATACATTTGACAAAGAATTGATTGGAAGAAACGTTTCAAGCAAGAAGATTCAAACACACACATACTAAACATGAATATGAACCCTTAAGCTATTCAATAGTTATCAAAAAGACATACACAATACGTGATTAAAACATGATAGTTAAACGTGTGGGTTACATACATAATATGGAGTTATGCATAGAAACGAATAGTTGCTCACAAGTCCTTTTAGTGTCATTTAGATGCATATTTACATGGAAATGCAGTTTCTGTGCCATTCTCTGAACATAAGGACATGTTCTGTGAATGTATGAAGACCAGAGGTTAAGAGGTCTCTCATAAGGAATTTCAGTCTGTTCTCTGTCGTCGAGGTGGGGGGAGTCAATATACAGGGCTCGTGACTGTGTTTACTATCACGTGAGGGTCATACTGTCATCTCTTTGACCATTTAATCTTGATTACTTGCCCCAAAAATTGACAATCTCCTTGGAATTGTCAATAAGTGTTCTTTTGTTTAAATGCTGTGAGCTACTCAACGCTGCTCGTTGGTTCAGGCTTGTGGCGCCAGGATCTGATTTACGACATCCTGTGTCTTGGGCCTCTGTGGAATTCGGCTCCTCATGTTTCAACCATGTTTTTGACCAAATCTTAGATTGTCTGATTCGGTCTGATATCCTACACAAGAGACATGGGGCGAATTCCAAACAGAAGTGAGCATCCCTATGCCCTAC
>NW_015638932.1:297231-301935 GCF_001515625.1 Sinocyclocheilus rhinocerous
ATCAAATCTTAAATTGTCTGATTCGGTCTGATACCCTACATAGGGAGAAATACAATTAAAAAATCTGATAAAGATCCCAGGATGGCGAGCACATATCAGTGGTATGTGATAAAGATTAAAGTGTTTTGTAGTGCCGTGGAATTATGGGTAGGTGCATGTGGGTCATTCAAGTTTATTGGTTCACCACGATTCATTCTTTAGGGCAGCAGCTGTTGTTGATGATGCTGCTATGCCATGGGGAAAGAACAATTTGTGGCCCGGGTACAGAAAGGACACCAGTCGTCTGATCAATGGATGATTGGCCAGACTCTTCAATTCTCATAGCAGATGTCAAGTTGTTTTTTGTGCTTTCGGTCTGTCCATCCATCCATCGTTATCTATCTACCGTCCATCCATCCATCTGTCTATCCTTCCGTCTACTTGTCTGCCTGCCTATCCATCTATCCATTTATCTGTCTTTCCGTCCGTCTGTTTGTCTGTCTGTCTGTCCATCCGTTTATCCATCCATCTGTCCGAATATTAAGTTTCATAACGAAGTTTTCATAAACAAAGTTTATTAAGTTTCATAAACTAAGTTTCATAATTTCTCTAGTTGTTTGTCATTTACTAGACATGGATTTTATAGAGATTTCACTTGCAAAGGGCAATTTAAAACTGATGAAATATTCTAAAGTTAGTAATAGAGAAATGTGTTATGCTCATTTTAGTTTAGAAATGTATTCTTACATGATTCTGCAAGGCCTAGAAATTACTATTCAAAACTTCCCTGATATTTCCAAGTTTTATGTTGCCATGGAAACTGTAGGGATTTCTATCATATACGGACACTACTATTATGCCCCGATCAGCCATCATGAGGTTTGCTAATCGCCCCCTAGTTTTGTTGTGTTACTGGATATGTTATTATAGCACGGCAGAGTGTGTTTGTTTGAATGTGAAACTCGAGTGTTGTTAAGAATTGAACTGGGTCAAGAAATTGCAGTTTATTCTAACTTTTGAATAATTTGGCAAGTCATGGCTTGGGTGAAATCCGTAGAATTGCCTTCTATTTTGTTGTAGTATTGGCTGGTAATAGTATATAATTTATTATGCTATTTAAAACAAGTCAGACTCCTGTATTAGAGTGAACTGTTTTTCATAGTGACAGCAGTATTTCATAACTTCAAAATTGCATTTTTTTTTTGGCCAACTTTTATTAAAAATGTATTTCTTAAATAGAACTCTTGATTTAGAACGGTTTTCTCTGAAAATTTCCTGGTCTGAGTAACAGATCACATCCACCTGAAGTTCAGAATTTCCTCCATTCACTGGGGATTATGTTTCCACAGATACTATCATTCTCCACCGGGTCAGACATCCATGTGCTGCTGCATTATTCCAGGCAGGTACAATGACGGCCCTAAAAAGTGCTTTATGCTGTATATATGAGAGATAAACAGTCTGATGCTCATGAAAGCCAAACAAGCATCCGTCCAAGAACAACTGATCTTAGCAAAAAGTAAAGAAACTGCTAAGAGTAAGCAAGATTTTGTGCAACTTTTTTTTTTTCTCCAGTGAAGGAAAGATAGAGAAAATCATGTCCCATTTTGCTGTCTGTGCTTGCGCTAGATTTATCTTGTGAGCTCTTTAATACCCAGTACAGTCCCATTCTGCTTTTCTTTTCACTACAAAGGACGTTAAAATTGCCGACATGTGTATGAAAGAGAGACAGAAAGAGAAAAAAATGAAATTTAAAGAGAGAACAAATTCTTCATGTAGGTGTATGATTTTTCCTTCTCTTTGGTCTTCATGTTCTCACTCTAAATGTGTCATTTCAATACAGGCCATGCTCCATAAGAATATCTTGGCATTTTCATGGGCCATCCATGAATGCATCCAGACAGTAATTCATTTGCAGGGATGAGAGTGTTCAGTAAGCAGCGTCATTGATGTTTGGCAGCCAAATATGGTCATCACTCTTCTTCTAAGTGATTAACGTCACTTTACATACATGCAGGAGTTCAAGTGTTTACAGAACTGACAAACACGTTCTACTTCGGGATTCAATCCTGAAAATACAGATGTTGTCACTCGCAAAATGTTGTGATGTAAATAGATAATAGATAGTTCATTTTAGTTCTCTGTTCATAGATAGTTACACAGAATATAAGGCTTATTTCATAGCATTTTATGAATCCTAAATGCAATTTAATTATATTTTCTACTTTTTGTATAATTTGACAAAATTACAGCTTTTATATATTTAAAACATTTTACATATTAAAAATTGCAAAATATGTAATGAATTTTTATATTCAAAAGTTCAAAAGATCAGTAAGATTTTTTAAAGTTTTTTTTTTTGTTGTTGTTTAAAATAAGTGCCTTATGCTCACCAAGGCTTCATTTATTTGATCAAAAATACAGTAAAATCAGAAATAAAATGAATAAATATTATTACAATGTAAATTAACTGTTTCTATTTTAATATATATATATATATATATATATATATATTATTCCTGTTATACCGGATTATTTGATGATTAAAAAAATACGAGAAGTTTTTTGAAAAGGAAATATTTTAACATTATAAATGTCTTTACTGTCAATTTTGGTCAATTTAATGCATATATATATATAATTCATATTGTTACTTCTAAAAGATCTGGAACCAGGGTAAAACCATAAAATGTATACATGAAAGGCATCAAAGGGTTTCCTAGACAGTTTTAATGGGATAATAATAATAACAGTTTTATCTGTTTCTTTTAATAAAATGCAGCCCTTTGGAAAACAAAAGAGTCTGTAGTTAAAATGTTCCATACAGTATCTCCATCTCCTCTTTCTTTTGCATGACTGGATTGACTCCAAAGGTTTCTCATTGACAGCAGTGAGGCTATTGGCTGCTTCAACATAAAAACGCCAAGGGGTTCCTTTGGCTTCTGCAGCGAGATGCTTCAGTATACAGTATGATGCCTTGGGAGTGAGAACACTGATTTCATCTCGTCCATGCGGTCTGCTCACTTAGTGCTTCCCTTTGGGTTGTTTCCAGAATCCTCTTGCCCACACTGCATGACACAAACAACCAATCATTTTTAGTGATCCGGCTCGGACACCTCCAGGCCGTCGCGTTTGCTTGCATGCTTACATGCGTCACACATGCCTCCCATTTAGTCTCCATGCAGAATCAATTGTTCTCGATTAGCAGCCGCTGGAGTGGATAATGAATTAAATCAAATTGGATTCTGCATATCTTGTTGATTCTAGAGGAGCGTTCAATCTCAGCATGAGAAGGTTATGCAACAGAAGAAACATCTCTTCAGAATGAACATCAGAAAAATCTCTTTGCCCCAAATCCTGGGCGAAGTTATCACGGAAAAAGCTTCTTAATAATTTCTGCGAAGATGAATATCGTCTTAAAGATTGTGGTGAATTAGAAGCACTGACGGCTTGCACACTGTAGTGCCATATGGCAAAGCATCGCTTGAGTGAACTCACCCCGTCGTCTCGAGAGAACAGTCGAGTGCAGTCTGTCTAGCCGTGGGCCTCTGAATATGGGAGAGGGAATATGTGGGTGATCCAGCAAATTCATTCATTAGCAAAGAAAATGAACCAATAACACAAACAGTACATATGTGTACATTTCCTGGGCGGTACGACCATAATCTTATACCACAATATGAAGAGCTTCTATGGTTGTTAACTGATTAAAACTATCTGATTGTGAATAATAATTCTATGAACATTGGAGCACAAACAACACTGAGAATTTTATTAGGCAAAGTAAATCAAATAATGTACAGTATGTAGATATTGGATTTATGTGGGTGATATGTAGTACAATAAATATATATATATATATATTAATAGGCAATTTGGGACATATGTAGCATATTTTTGATATTCCAGTTCTGTATTTTTTTTATTTAATACTTTATAGATGAAAGAAAATTAACACTTCATTGTACTGTATTGTATTGTATTGTATTGTATTTATTTATTTAATATTTTATCAGTGCGTCCAGCCTAAGCTTTTGTATTCATTTCAAATTGTGCCTTTTTTCCCATATTGCTTCGAGGATTAAAAAAAAAAACATGTTTACCTCTCAATGAATACATGCTCGCTAAAAATGTTTCTTTTTTCAGAGTAGTATCTCTTTTTAATCATGTGTAAGCAAGTTTATGTGCTACCGGACCAAATCGGCAAGAAAGTGACTGAAAAGGATTTGTGATGCCTTTTTGGCTCTGAAAACCCAGGCTTAGGAAGGATTTTCAAGGTCTTCATGGACAAGTAACAGAGCGGAAGGTCCACCCAGTCCTGAACATGATAAACAGAATAAACAGCTACAGCACTTTTAGCTAGTTTTGCAATGTCCTGGTCCTATTGTGCAATATCCATTGGTGCACATTACTCAAAATAATAATAATAATAATAATAAATACACATTCAAGAGTCTGGGCTCTTCTGTGAAAAATACAGTAAAAACAGTAGTATTGTGAATTTTCTATTTGAATAGATTTTAAAATGTAATTTATTCCTGTGATGAATTTTCAGCATCATTACTCCAGTCTTCAGTGTCAAATGATCCTTCAGAAATCAAGATTTTTTGCTCAAGAAACATTTATATATATATATATATTTTTTTTAAATGTGTTCATAAAAATGAACATGCCTTCAATGCCTTAATTTTGATCAAACAATTAAAATATATTTATATGTAACCA
>NW_015638932.1:301991-307414 GCF_001515625.1 Sinocyclocheilus rhinocerous
CTCAAGAAACATATATATATATATATATATATATATATATATATATACACACACAATATGATTTTTTTTAAATGATTTTTTTATTATTATTTATTTTATTTTTTTATTTTTTTAATCAAAAGCATGTTTTCCCGCCCTAACCATAATTTCTTCCCAATCTTCCCATATTAATATAAACACATCTCAACAAAACTTCTACCTCACAAAAAGGGGCATGTGAATTTCCACATCAGTAATTGTGATGTAATAGCATGTCATGCTATTCTTGTCCTTTCTTTGTCCTGCAGTGAGTCTGTGCACAACAAGGAAGTGGTATGGCACATGTAATGGAGAGCCACATGTTGTTATAACATAGTGATTATAACCAAGACTGACATAACCACATAACTGTCTGTATTATTATGGAGAGAAAATTGCTGGGGAATGGAAGGTAGAAGACTTTGTTGACAAATGAAGAAAAATAACACCCTGAGCAACATCAAAATAAGCGTTTTGTTCTTCATAATCCACGTCTGGACCACCGCCGCACTTTTCATTGATTGTCATCAGTGTAGAGGGGGATTTGGAGGCAGGCTATCATTTTTGTTCTTGCTAATAAGTTTTTCTTGGCTTTTGTGTGGTCAAAAGAAAGTTGTCTAGCAGCATTCAGTTTAATCAATGTCATACAGTTTAGTCTCTGGGTAACTGAAGAAGTTTTTGGCTGTTTGTAAAAAACAGGCTTAGGCTTGTGCAGCCTTGTTTAGCAACTTTGCTCATTCCAAAATTTTGACTTTCTTTAAAGTAGAAAGAAGATGAGCAAATACTCTAATTGAATGATCTTGATTTGTACATATTTTAGTGTATTTGTGATATTTAACCATTTCTGTTACCAAGCACATACTTACATATACATATATACATATACATATATACATATACAGTACATATGTATATATGTAACTCACTTAAATTATGTATAATTTAATTTATCATCATTCTCTCCCCATCATGTAACAAACCTGTATGATTTTTCTTCTGCAGAACACAACACATGGTATATTTTGAGGAACATTGGGGTTCAAACAACACTGAACCACATTGACTTTCAATGTAAAGAGAGAGAAAAATATCAAAATAATTGATTTATTTAGAGACAATTTTCAAAATGTTGTCTTTTATGTTATGTAGAAGAAAGTCATACAGGTTTGCAAAGACATGAAAGTAAACAATGATCACATTTTCATCTTTGGGAACTATCCCTTTAATTTAATTTGACTGCTTGACATTTACCATTATCTGAAGGTTACACGTCTTCTATCACTAAAAGAAAACCAATGTAATGAGTAGGAATGCTAACCGTCTAGATTTGTTTGCACTCGTGCGCTGCATCAAGAATCTCTTTTATCACTACATGGTGAACTAGATTAACAAGATGAGAGCCTTTACCCGCACAGCCATGAAATATCTACCAGCAATAAATCTTAAATTAGCATATGTGTTTATGTTGCTTGAGTGGAGGAGACATTTAGATGGGCTGGGGGCGACAACAAAGGAAGACTTCCCGTTCAAAATGGAGGATGGGTGGGCTACTTTGAGAAAGGGAATTGGAAATATAATGGCCTTGTCTTTCGACTTTGCCCCCAGGCCAATACAGAGCCATCTATCCATCGTTCCTCAGAGGACAAATGATCTACGGGTGAGTGCAGCCACTGTGGTTTCATCAGTGTGAGACAATCAACAGTATTGTAGTGGTGCTAGATCAAGTGGAACGCCGCAGTTGAGCAAGACTTATGAGTGTTGGGTAATTTAGAATCAATGGAAGAAAATGTTGTGTTGTGTCACATAAGCATCATCTCGCCTCAAGCCCTCACAGCGGTGCTCTTATTTTAGGCACAGACTTTCACTGATTCCTCCCGTGAAGGATTCAGATGTTTCAGCAGTAGATTTATCTGGCGCTGCCATTCTGGCCTGTGACCAAACTCATCTATATCATTCCATGCCACTTTGTCAGGTCAGAGCAAGGACATAAAGGAATAGTTCACCAGAAAAAAAAAAATGTTTTGGGGAAAACAGAAGGTGAGATTTTGAAGAACCTTAATGATAGTTCGAAGTAAAATTTCTATTTAGTGTTATTTTTATACTCATTTTGGTACTTCAACTTAAATAGATTTCAGTTAGATTAACAGAAGCATCAGAAGAACAGAACAGACCACAAAGTCATTAAAACTAAATTTAAATATTAATAAAAATAAATACATTTTGTATTATAAAAAGTGGAAAAATAATAATAAAAATTACAAAAGCACATAAGAACATTATTAAACTAAATTTAAAATGAAAGTATAAACATAAAAATACTCTATTTTGTCTTAGTGGAAGAATTATTAGATTATTATATATCAATATAATACATATTATTATTAGATCACATTAGATTTTCTTATTAGTTTAGTTCATATAACCATCCATACTTGCAGGATTGGCATTTGGATGAACTTTTCCTTTAGCACAACATCCACAGAGTTCAAATCAATTCCTTTTAGTACGGTTTCCACTTTGCATGCCGAATAAGAGCATCATTGACAGTTCAAATGAATAATTCATCTTTTATTTGCCACCACAGCAAAATGCTAAATACTTGCCATTTTTTCATAATCTTTTGCTACTTTTTTTGTCAACTCCTACACGACTCAGTCATCATTCAGAAACAGGAAATAAAAAGGCAGGAAAGCGACATGCCAGATACTCGCCAGTGGAACATCTGGGTGCCTGTGAATGCTGTTATATGCTTTCTCTTGTCCCTCGAGCTGGAAAATGAAAGACGACATGTGGAGGGGGTTGACAAGTAAAGTGATTGCCCCCTGTTGAGAGGTTGGCAGCATCACTTTCTATACTTCTCTCCTTTCTGTTTCTTTTCCTTGAGCCACTCTCGTTTCAAAAGTGGCCCTTGTGGGGCCCTGAAAACATGGAGAGAGAGAAACAAACAAACACAAAAAATAACCAGTGGGAGGGGCTTATTTCTATTGGCTTTGTGAATGCTGTAGATGACCGTTCAACAGGTCATGCAAAAACGAAAATGATCTTGAAAATCACAGCTGATGTTGTTTATGATGTGTTTGACAGATGCAGCAATGGCATTTAGTATTTTCTCCCTTTCTTTTTCTTCTTCTCTAGCTGGCGGGCTTTGAAGGCAGAGAAAGGAAAAGCACTTAAATGTTGGATTCAAACCAACATGTTTGACACCTTTTATAAATGCACTGACACAGTCAGACCTCTCTTTTTGTGACACCTCTATCATTTTGAATGGCAAATCTAAATATGGAGGGTTGCAGTATTCAATGGCTGACAGAGAACATTCTCTTTGGCTTGCTAAAAGCTGTCTCAATGCAGCTGACAGCTGGAGAGGAAAGTGAAAAATCTTCACTGGTACTTCAGACACAAGTAAAAATGACAAATGGCAAATAATGGCCTCCAAAATATTTTGTATTATCCACTCCGTCTGAATCCAAAATAGGGCCTAAAGCTTCTATGTCTTGGTTAAATGCACATTAGAAAAGTAAAAGCCTTACTTAAAGATATATGAGCCATGTTATATGGAATTTTACTTTAAAAGGCCTTTTCTAATGTATTAAAGACATCAATCTTATTTCGGTTTCATCTGATGTTTTAAAATGGCTATCTGCCTGAGTGGATCTTATGCCACAGACATTTTTTTTTTTCAGGGTGTGCTGCATGCAGTGGTGTGGGAACAAATATGAAAAATGTCATCTCATCAGCATATACCATGAATATTGAGTCGGTGACATAACATTCTCAATTAGGTGTCATCCTAATTGATTTCTTGAAGGAAAGGGAAGTGGGCACCAGCTATAGTAGTTTCAATTGATAGACTTCTGCTTGGTCAAGTACAGTATCTAAGTTTACATGACACAGTTTTCAACTAAAAAAAAAAAAAGTGTGTTTTGGCCATTCATTTACACGACAGCAGCAAGGCTGAAAATGTAAACTTTGCAAGTTTTTGAAAAACACCATTATCATCTCAGTGCACAAAGTGTGAATTTCTGAAAATGGTGGCGCAATGTACATTCATTGCATGTTGAGTTTATAGGAATGTGTGCAGGCTCGTCACGTTCTTTATAAAGTGTCAACGTATTTATATATATATACAGTGGGTACGGAAAGTATTCAGACCCCCTTAAATTTTTCACTCTTTGTTATATTGCAGCCATTTGCTAAAATCATTTAAGTGGCTTGATAACATTCAAATAATAGCATCACGGTATGCTGGAGATGTTTAAAAAAATATATATTAATATGACTTGGCTAGAATAGTGACCATTCCCTGAAGGTGAGTTTGTGCTCATGGAATGTTAATTCCATGAAATGTGGTGTATAAACTGACATATAAAACATGCCTCTAATAAAACTTAAGAGAAGATCTTGGCTAATGATTTGGGAGACAAATTAAAGCAAGCATCACTTTTTCTATCGCTTAAACTTATGGTTAGTTACTTGAACCATGCTTATTGTGTTCTTGTTCACATTTTCAAGACTAGTATCTCATGATATTCATTAAAAACAGAAGGAAATAAGCCTTTGGGGGATTTCCATAGCTTATAGAATCCACCTACAGGCAGAAGGTGATTCAAACAGGTGGAAGATGAGTCACCGCTAATGTTTAATAAAGTATACCAGCTGACAATGGAAGGTTACTCTTTAAACCACAAACAATAAACCAATATAAACTCTTTAAGATCCGCAAAGAGATCACCCGCTGCAAATGGGGCCACATTGCTGCAATTACGACTGTACATCAAGACAGCTTATGAACCCTTGGTAATGACTCAGACACTTATCTGCTGTCTCCTAGTCTCCTAATACATTGTTTATTGGCGTACCACACAGCCCTAATTAAACACAAGAGCTCCTCTGGTGAGTTAAAGGGAGGGAGGGAGGGGGGGGGAGGATCACAGAAGCATCAGAGCTTCGAATGGTAATTAACCTAAAAACCAAAGCTTTATAAGAGACTGGCTTAATGAAGTGTCGTTCCTTTAAAGAAACAAAACTCTGTTTGCTAACATTGAGGGTTCACATTACACTATGGCATTTTTAATTGTAACTACTGGCATGTGAGATAGGGAAAGAAAAGTTGTTAGAAAAAGAACTGACCCAAGAGTGACAGAAAAGCAGAAAGAAAAAAAGAGCAATTATTTGATTCATGTTTCTTTGTGTTTCTTTGAGGCGACAGCGAGCCAAACTGAGCTGTCAAATGTCGCCATCTGCTTTCCTTGTATGAAAATTGTTAGTAATGATAATGGTGAAATAACAAGGCTTGACAAAAACAGATCATCTTGCTCTTGCAAAAAGTTGAACTGCAGTCACAAATGTATGCGGATGTTTATATATATATATATATATATATATACTGTATGTATATATATATA
>NW_015638932.1:307566-308233 GCF_001515625.1 Sinocyclocheilus rhinocerous
CGAAACTCCTCTCAGCTAGCACGTCTTTTCAAAGTGAAAGTAGCCTTGTCACCTGACCTGAATACAGCACGCTGATTCACTAAAATGGACTTATCGGCTTCTGTTCAAAAACAACAAGGGCACTTGTTGGCTTCTGCAGTAAAACGTGAACTCGCGATGCCTTGAAAGTGGACAAAACTGGCTTTTTTGACAAACTGTGTTTAGGGTTCAGATCGCGCTATGTGTGGAGAATAATGCACGGCAATCAGCTCTTTTTTTTTTAAAGTGGCGTTTATCGGTTTTTGCAAATTAACTCTTCATAAGGAAGGATTTGGAATGCCCTACACAGACAGAAACTCTGCGTGTCACACAAACAGCATTCCTCAAGTACATATAGTTTACAATTGATTCCAGTAGAGTTTGACATTAGACATGACACTGTAGCATAGAGTACAACTAGTGGTTAATATAGTACATTCAAATTTGATTGATCTATTGTTGTCACTACTTTTTGGTATTAAAGGAAATATAAACATATTTACAGTTTTTACAGTTATTGCTTCAGACTATGATGGCTTAGAAATTCTTTAGAGTTAGAGTTAGAATGCTTACGCATCTTACGCATCTTCAGAATACACAGTCTTAAAGGGGTCATATGATGCTGCTAAAAAGAACATTATTTTGTGTA
>NW_015638932.1:311345-312078 GCF_001515625.1 Sinocyclocheilus rhinocerous
CTAAAATGGACTTATCGGCTTCTGTTCAAAAACAACAAGGGCACTTGTTGGCTTCTGCAGTAAAACGTGAACTCGCGATGCCTTGAAAGTGGACAAAACTGGCTTTTTTGACAAACTGTGTTTAGGGTTCAGATCGCGCTATGTGTGGAGAATAATGCACGGCAATCAGCTCTTTTTTTTTTAAAGTGGCGTTTATCGGTTTTGGCAAATGAACTCTCCATATATACATACAGTAAGGAAGGTAGGAAGGATTTGGAATGCCCTACACAGACAGAAACTCTGCGTGTCACACAAACAGCATTCCTCAAGTACATATAGTTTACAATTGATTCCAGTAGAGTTTGACATTAGACATGACACTGTAGCATAGAGTACAACTAGTGGTTAATATAGTACATTCAAATTTGATTGATCTATTGTTGTCACTACTTTTTGGTATTAAAGGAAATATAAACATATTTACAGTTAACATTTATCTTGCTTCAGACTATGATGGCTTAGAAATTCTTTAGAGTTAGAGTTAGAATGCTTACGCATCTCGATAGGTTTCAGAATACACAGTCTTAAAGGGGTCATATGATGCTGCTAAAAAGAACATTATTTTGTGTATTTGGTGTAATGAAATGTGTTTATGCAGTTTAAAGTTAAAAAAACACATTATTTTCCACATACTGTACATTATTGTTTCTCCTCTATGCCCCGCCTTTTTGAAACGCGTCGATTTTTACAAAAC
>NW_015638932.1:315396-320572 GCF_001515625.1 Sinocyclocheilus rhinocerous
AATTCTTTAAAAATCCTACAATGTGATTTTCTGGATTTTTTTTTCTCATTTTGTCTCTCATAGTTGAGGTATACCTATGATGAAAATTACAGGCCTCTCTCATCTTTTTAAGTGGGAGAACTTGCACAATTGGTGGCTGACTAAATACTTTTTTGCCCCACTGTATGTGGGGGCGTGTTCGAACGAGCCGTTTTAGGTAGGTGTGGCTAACTCTTAACTTTTATAAAGAATATCTCTTTGGATTTGAGACTTTAGTCTTTGCAACTTTACAGATCTTCTTTATGCACCAAGAGCTTGTAACACTCTAAAGAGAAAGGAAAAAATGAAATCGCATCATATGACCCCTTTAAGGCAGCAGTCATTGTCAGTGTGAAATGGATGGTATTTTGTTGCACATGGAAAAGCAGCCATTTTTGAAATCCCCCCTGAGCAGCAGTACAATATGACATGCATGCTAACACGGATGTCTCATTAGAACTATTCTCAAACATGCTAGACATCCATCATACAGGACAGACAGTTCACTCTTTTCCAGAAACTTGGTAAATAAAGACTTGGCCATTGATTTATGCATCTTTCTTTTTTCATACAGAGAGCGTTGTTGGTCCCCTGGGTGCCAGAAGTTTGATGGTTGTTGTAAAGCTGTAATTGGTCAGCATGTGGCATTTGTCCTACTATCCTTTCAACACGGGTTCAATCATTTTTAAACAAGCTGTTGTGGCACAAATGCATATCATTCCAGTCAAGTGTTGATCGATATGTCAGTGTTGTCTAAAAAAGCACCATTAGTGTGTGTATGTTCTGCCTTTGGGGTGTGTAACACTGATTGGAAACCCTGGATGGATGGTGGTCATCTCAGTGTGTAGATGAGGTTCCCACTGTTTGGGGAAGTAAAATTTACGAATGACATCTATAATATCTCCATTATTTCTCCTAGACAAGAATGAAATGGAGCCTTTTGCTTTTTTAATTTTACTTCTAAGAAAAGGCCAGCATTGGCTCATTGGAAAAACATACCATTGTACAATTTTGCAAAACTTCAAAAGCATACCCATTCATACAATTCACTGCAGCTTCCAGCTGAAATGAACCTTAAAACACTTTTATCATAGTGCATTATGTGTAAACAAATACATTTTTAAGTTTGCATTACACAATCAGAAAAAAGAGCTGTCACTGGGGCAGTATCCTCTCAAAAGGTAGCAATATGTACCATTTAGGTACTAATGTGCACCGTTATGGCACTTATATGTACCCTTTGGGCTAAATAAGGTACAAAAGTGTACCTTTTGAAAAGGTACCACCCCAGAAGGTTTTGTACCATTTTTCTGATGCAATGTCTGTGCATAACCAACTCCATATGTATGTTTTTTTTTTTCTAAACTAGAAAACTTGCTCAGTAGCTCACCTAGAACAGCAATGAAAGTTTGGGTACAGGCTCTGTGAAACATGAGTCACAATAAAAATGCTCAAAGACTTGTTGAAGCAAGCTAAAATGACATTGGTGCTTCAAAAAATTCGTTTTTGCATCCTGTTTGCTTTTGTCAACATTGTCAGTTGGGTTTAGAATAAGTGGTACAGAACATTATTTTCAAATGCGATATAAATGCATTTAGCCTTTCAGCATTACTCACCAGACATTTCATTTCCGAACTGCCACCATATGTACAACAGCCAACTTTGCCAAAAATGTTGCCAGATTCACATTCATATTTTTGTTTTTGAATTTTTCCAAGCTCAAATGACCAGAAGTGCTGTCCACATTCATTTTAAAGCTCTGTACTTTTACTTTACATCCTCAGTTGTGTAATTCGCATCTATTTTCATTTCTCCTAAGGAATTACAAATTAAATTTTTAAATAACACATTACGTCTCCTGAGCTATGGAACGGCAACTTCTGAGTTATGAAAATTTATTCTGGGATTACCTGATCAAGGCAGTTTATCATAATCGTGGCTGTGTGACAAAAAAGACAACGGCGTAGAAGCATCAACATCTCCACGTTGACATCCACTTCATCATCAGGTCACAAATGAACAGTTCTCATCTTACTAATCATTATGCAAAGTGAGAAAACTTAAAGGTCTGCTGGGCAAGTGTGAGCCCCATTGGGCAGCATTTCGATTGAACACTCTTTAAGGTCGAGCACTCTTCTCGAGAGTGAAGTAATGCACACAAACAAGGAGAAGAAAGGTTGGTTTATTTAGGTATTAGTTCCTTATTAAAGCACAAGTGGGAATCATTCTCTGTCATGCTGTGAGACTTTTCCATATGATTTGAGCATGTGAGTCATTTATTTCACTGCTAATGTGACGTAGCTAAAGTGAGTTTGTTTTGAAAAATGAAAAGCATCTGCTAAATGACTGCTTACTTATTAGAGGACATCTGGCATAAGTTTTGGGGGAACGATCTCGTATAAGAGAAACGTTGAAGAGCTCAACAGTAGGGTTCAGCAGAAACGCCATTCAGAATCTCTTAGCAAAATTGTTTTAGCATTACAAATCAGAAGTACTACGTTAAATATTAGGCTACTCACAATCTCAAAACATGATCCACCAATTAGTGAAGTGGGCGTTACCATGGAAATTTTGAGATGGGAACTGCAGGGAGCAAGGCTAGGGTAAGACTGACATCCATCACACCTCTCATCCCCAACTTGAAATGTTTTCTATACCAGGAAATTGAGTTTTCTTTGGCAGCTTTTAGTCTTTGGTAGTCTGTTTGTTGTTTCCAAAAAGAACTTTAACATCCCTTTTGGCCTTTTTAAATGGGTTCTATACTCTCTCATCATGAAATTACTTGTCCTTTGCAAAGTAGAATGACTCATTCTGTCACAAGTTCCCCTCGAGAAAAGATTGGTTAGTCTAATAATGTTGTTTGGTCAGTTTAAATGTCTTACATGGTTATACTGCGGATACGTTTTTGTTGGAAATGTTGACTGTGGGCATATTTTGTTTCCTTTGTGTGTGTGTTGCTTTTGTTTTTGTTTTTTTTCCCCAGTTCATTTTAGAAGTCAAACATAGCTAGATACACTGAAATTTGCAAGTAAAGTTGCTCTGAGACCCTAAAATCTGCAATTCCGTGTGTTGCTTTACAATTCAGATTTGCTGTTTTCCTTTCCTCCCTGCTGTGTTGATCTTGTGGGTGTATTTCTGTGTTTGACCTTTCTTTAGCTTGGACTGCGCCTCATAAAATCACAGACATTTGGCTGTGTGAAGCAGTATTGCTTCAAAAGTGGACTTTTTTGAGAGTAGAGTCTCCAAAGTAACATAATTTAGTCTGATGAAATTAATAATTCTGAATCTGCCATTTCTCTCAAGCTGTACTAAATATCTAGCTGAGGAACGTGAAATTTCCTGTCACATTGCAGAGTAATGTTTGATTAATGAACAAATCATTCTTTTGAACTGATTCTTTGTGAAGCATTTGTACATCACAACATTTTAAGCAATGCCTTAAAGATGTGAATAATGTTCATATTTTAATAATATGATTTTTAATATTGGTAGTTCATGTAAATGACTGCAGATGATTAGGCCTATTAATTGTTAATAAATATTTATTGTTATTAAATATATTGTTTTGATTATAATTAATAAGCATAATATTTCCTATGAATAAATGATTAAATATGAACTTGTTTCAAATTGTTTATTATTATATTAAATTATTGATAATCCTTAACTGTTAATAAATGATTAAATATTATTACATTGATTATTTTAATTATGTTGTTATTTCGTTGATATTGTTAATATTATTTTATTATATTATTGATAATATTGTGAGCAATATTGTTAATTTTGTTATTAACATTCCTTTTAAAACGATGTCTGATTAAATGTCTAATGAAAAACATGTTGTGAAACAGCAATTTTACTATAAAAATTAAATGCAAAAATCTGCACAGGGACAAATCAACTTAGAATGATTTCTGAATGATCATGTGACACTGATGACTGGAGTAATTATGCTGGAAATCCAGCTTTGCATCACAAGGATAAATAAATTACACTTTAGAAGATATATATTTTTTAATCAAATAGTTATAATGCAGTTTTGGTGAGCATAAGAGACTTCTTTCAACAACTTCTGGATGTGTGTCTTTGCATAATTTGGGGTCTACAGTATGCTGTTTAATATTTTAGATTTAAAGTGCATTTCAGTTTAGTTTTGTAGCCTACCTTAAAAAAAAAATCTGACACCGTATTGGGCCGCTATGTAATGTCCAGTATAAAATTGGGATTCTAAAGTAAAACCAGCTGAGACCCGCAGTGATCTAAAACACACAGGTCAATTCACTCATCCGACGGTGCATGTTTTCCAGATGGTCGCCCACTTCGTTTTCGGAAAACTCCCAGTCATAGCAGAGGAAATCGTGTGGCTTCTTTTGAGAAACTGGATTTGCAGCAAAAAAATATATAGATGAGGAGGGGAGATCACGCAGGTGATGCTGAAAGAGAGTGATGTGTTGGCAAAGCTCTCTGCACCCCCCCTGTCTGGACGTGCATATGTGCGCGCATGCGCCGGCGACCCTCCTACACACTTGCAAGTCTCTCGCTATCTTTTTATCTCTCTCTCGTTCTGTCTGAGGCAGGGATGCGCTCTACCAAGCGCTCTCGCGTTCACATTTCCTCCCTCTCCATCACAGACTCTTTCCTTCTATCATCGATATCTTTCTCCGCATCATGCGGCAATGACAATCCCGTACTAATTAGCCCACTGCCATCGTCCGTCAGCCCGACAGTGTCGCGTTTGTGAGAGTACACGAGTGACGGCAAAGTCAGCAAAGCTCCTCAGCGTCGAGCAGAGAAGGAAGCGGGCTGATCTCTGCCTCTGACCGCTAGCCTTTCTGTTCCCCCGACCGCCGAGAACGTAAAAAGAATCACAAACCCGTGGAATTTTTTTTTCTTGCTATTATTAACGGGTGGCTTGCGTGATGAATGGCGCCGAGGAGATACTGACAGCTCACCTGTAGCCCGCAGTCGGCTGGCATTAGGTTGCATTTAAAAGCGCAGGACTGCACAAATAACACACACAGGCATGCTCTTCTGATGAATAATGATTGACTGCCTCTGAGAGATCTGCATCAGTTGTAGCTGCAGCTTTCTGAACTGTGCCGCAGGCAATTACTTAGTTTTATATTAAAAAAAAAAAAAAAACGGAGGGGGAAAA
>NW_015638932.1:320786-327800 GCF_001515625.1 Sinocyclocheilus rhinocerous
GGGAGAAAAGAGCTTGAGCTTGGAAAAGATCACAGTGCCATCTAGTGGACGCTGCCGGTGGAGGAAGTTGTTGTTTACAGGAAGGTAATTAAATGACCCCATTAACTCAACTTGAGTTTTTCTGGGAGAGAAAAAAACAACAACACGTGTCTGGGAGGTAACTGAGGCCAGGTTAGCTATAAACCATGTCTATATTCGTCAGCCATATCTGCCAGTGTAGCATGTTTGGACCGGTCACCCTCACACACATAAAGACCACACGACCACTCGTTGATGAGATTCAGCACTTTCTTTTACTCAATCTGTAACAAGGAGAAATAATCAGTGGATCAACAGGCGACAGCTTCTCCCTCTCTGGCACACAGAGCAGTCGGGTGACTACTTTATTTCACAATTTATCAGAGCAGAAGTAGTTCCACTGAGAAGCACAATCTTTCAGAGGTTAATGAGGGAGACCCTAGACTATATTTTCTTATAACAGGTCTGAGGCTAAATGCACCTTATCTTTAACAGCTTCGCCATCACAGGAATGAATTTTAAAATATATATATATTTTTTTTATAATATTTCAGAATATTACTGGTTTTACTGTATTTTTTATCAAATTAATCAGCCTCGGTGAGCATAACTGACTTATTTTAAAAACATTTTAATGTAGTGTGTGTCATGTTAATAGTTTAGAATATTGTTCGTTTTTTTTTTTTTTTTTAGATTTTAAGTATTTTGTTTTGTATCTTATTTCTGACTTCGTATTGAGTCACTACTAGATGTCCAGTGTAAAAATGAGATCCTAAAGCAAAACCAGGAGAGACGCAGTGATCTAAAACACACAACTTTAACCGCTTCAAATCAGGCTCCTATCCATGCAAGAGATGCGTCCATGTCTGTGTCATTTTCTGGTTTGTACTGTATAAGCATTGCATAAAACACCACAGCATTGCACATTGTATGCAGAAATCAATCAGGGATGCCTATATGGATTCCCTTACACCTGCTTTTAAAACATTCATCTCTGTGTTGGCTGGGACTGCAAGGGCTAAAAATACCCAGCTTTAGGTTTAGCGGCCAACAATGCAGGGTATGAAATCTACTTTGCACCCCGATCAATAGGTACAGGTGTCCTGTCAAGTGCACCAGCAACATCTTTAGTCATTCAAGCCCTTTCAAACAGCTCCCGAGTTCACATTGGAATCTTTGTGTCCCGCCAATTTCTAATTTCACAATGTTTTGGTAGGAGGATTAGCCATGCCGCCATGGAGCACTATTTCTTTGGAGTCGGGAGAAGGGGGCTCAGGGAGAAAGAAAAAGAGTAAATCTGTTTCTATAAGGGAAAGGTTTTGAAAAATGCAATTTATTCCTCTTGCTTTGAGGCCTGATTTATTTCATATCATGGTGTAAGCCGCAAACCAGAGAACTTACCTGGCTGGTTGAGAGAAGGTGAATTGGAAAAGCTTATCTCTGAGGTGCACTTATTCCCAAGTCCCAAAGTGTTTTTAAGGCCGATTACGGCATTTGCGGAATGTGAATATGAGATGAGTAGTTGTGCATGAGTCAGCATATATAAGTCAGTGGTTTCAATGCTGCTATTAGCAAATGTGGAGCTGGGAGCTGCAGAGAACAAGTATTATATGCTCATGAACTACCAGCGTGTTCACAGGCCTCTCACCAGTCGAAGCATAAAACATCCCTTTACAAAAGACATCCCTTTACTACTGCGGTGCCATAGTACAATTATAGTATCGGATGTTAATCCTGTTGCTTTGATAGCATGGCACTGAATGATTATTGTATTCATATGGGCGAATCTCACAAAACCTGTCACATTTCACCACAAACTTTAAGGAAAAGAAAAAGGATATTGTATATTGCATTAAAAAAAATTGTGACAAACAAAACACACATCTGAAATTGTATATATATTTGTATATATATATATATATATATATAATATAGGGGTTGAACGACTTCTGATTTTTTAAAGTCGACTTTTATGTGATGAAAGTCGAGTCGAAGTCGACTAGTAGTTGTTTGTGAACTAAATCTGCTGTAAAGGGTGATCTGTTTAAGCCCACTGAAATGCTTGAATGCAGACAGATTAACATCAGTCTCTATGTTTTAGGTCAAAAAACATTAAAATGACACAGATTAAATAAAATAACTCATGCACGTTCATCTTCCACGCTGTTGTAACGTTAGCAGTTTTACTAAAATGCTATACATTAAGCCCTATGTGACGTACGTTTTTATATTGTTTGTAGCCTAAGTTACTATGTATCTGGATCAACTAGCCGAGTAGACAGTTGTCATTTTAAATACATTTTGTTAATACTTCTATTTAACATACATGCATTAAATTGATCAATTGCAAAAAAAAAAATTTAATAAATAAGTAAAATAATCCATTTCAAATAAATAAATTAATCATGAAAAAAGTATTGCAGTTTCCACAAAACTATTTAAAAATATCAGTTGAAATTAATGAGAAATGTTTCTTGAGCACCAAATCAGTATGTTAGAATGATTTCTGAAGAATCAAAGACCCCAAACTGCATGTACTCTAACTCTATATGTGTTTTGTGAAATTCATCCTTATATTTGTTTACAGTTTAGATATGCTACTTCAAGGCAGGTCTGAGAAAACCAGTGTGTTACCATGTTATGTCATGTCCCACAAAAAAAATAAAAAAATAAAATCCAATACCAAGTTGGTTGTTATTTGGCTGTTATTTCTGCCCTGTGAGCAGCCTTCTGGCAGCTGTTGAATTCCACACCAGTGAACTTCCGCTTCCGCTCTCAATCTGATGCTGTGTTCATACAAAAGACCTGCTAGGCTGATATAGATAAGCAAGTGGTTTGAATTTAAGGTTTGCATAATTATTTAACATGAATGAGTTAATGTTTTGCATGAAGAAGGTGTCAGCTACTTAGATGAATGGACACAACATTAGCATTGACACCAGACAGTTGCTATCAGTGTTCATCTATTTCCGTCACATTCACTTCCTGAGGGTGTGAGGATGATTTGTCATCTTCATAAGGCATCAGATATGAAAATCTAGGCAGACATAATCTCTAATAAAAGTTGTGGCACTTTGCAAACACATTTTTCATATACATCTCAGCGCCCCTTGATTTCATGGCTTTGGTACTTTTCATTAATTTTGTGTTGTGCTGGTGTTTTCTCAATAGATTTGGTCTGAGGAGATTGCTGAACACAAGCAGAAGTCAAAAGACATGAATGGACCTCTAGCTTGTGAAATATTCATGCACATTACACCCCCAAAACTCCTCTACTGTTTTTTTAGAGGACAGTGTTCCTTGCTCTCTACTTAATGTCATATGCCTTAAAGAAATAGTTCACCCAAAAAATTTAAATTTGAAGAAAATTTACTCACCCTCAGGCCATCCGAGATGTTTATGTTTGGATTTGGTTCTTACAAACAGGCAGCTTTTCACTTCACAAGATGTTAATTTTGTTAATTGATGGACTGGCGTTGTGTGGATTACTCGTGGATTACTGTGATGTTTTTATCAGGTGTTAGGACTCTCAATCTGACGGCACCCATTCACTGCAGAGGATCAATTGGTGAGCAAGTGATGCAATGCTAAATTTCTACAAATCTGTTCAGATGAAGAAACAAACTCATCTACATCTTGGATGGCCTGAAGGTAAGTCAGTGCCGATCCTAGACTTCTGGGGGCCCTACGCAAAACTGTTTCGGGGAGGGGGTGTACTGGGGTATGAGTGGTTATGAACAAATGAATGAAACGCATTTGTCCGTGTTTCACTCCGTCTCAAATCACGCTTGTGGAAAGCGCTTGAGAAACAATGTCTCTTCCGTGGCTCGGTATGCTTTCAACTAATTTTTTTAGTCTCAAGCAAGACTGTACAACGTTCACATTACATGATTTGACTGATTTTTAAGTAGAAAGGGCGACAGCGCACCGCATTAAAAGAAATGATCATTCATGTTTTCCTAACCACTGGCCAAATTCAAAAACGAAACTAAATTTAAATCATCTTTGAGAGCAAGGGGGCCCCCTGGTGTTTCAGGGGCCCTACGCAGCTTGCGTATTTTGCGTATAGGGAGGATCGGCTCTGGGGTAAGTACAGTTTCAGCTAATTTAAATTTTTGGGTGAACTATTTCTTTAAAGGAACATTTCACTTCTGACATTAAAATCTTGTTAATATTTGCTCACACTCATGTCGATGTGATTATGTTTTATTTTAGTTTATTCTTTGTCACACAACACAGATATTGCTTTTTGGACTTTATGGAAAAATTAAACACATGCTTGTATGATTTTGTCTTTCATGGAAGAAAGAAAATAATAGTTTGGCATGCCAAACGATGGTGTCACGATACGCTGCCGGAAGGAACGATGGAGACGTGGATAACATAAATAGTATTTAATGAGAGAATCACGGGGTAAATCCACAACAGGAACAGGGGTAAACACACGTAATCCAACAAGTAGACACAACAAATACAGAACGCAAAGGCTGAGACTTAAATACATGGGATAACGAGGGAATTGGGAGGAACACAGGTAAACAGAATGACTAATTAAGAGACAACGAGGACAGGAACAGGAACGACCAAATAAGGGCACACGAGGGAGAAATTGGCCTTGCGTTCCATTCGGAAGGGCTCATCCTTATGCCCTAATCCCTTCAAAGGGTTTACCGTCCGGAGTGAGAGCTTTGAAGGGTTGAAGGGTGTAGGGGACCAGACAACTGTTTCTTGAAGTGCCCTTCTGCGTCATCATCACGTGCCCACACGGAGGCGCCGTCATCATGCAAAGAATCTGCGCAAAGGATCATGGGAGCCCGAAGTGTCCATCAGTTGTACCCTTCGAAATCCTTCATTCCGAAGGGCCCTTTGAAGTGGCCAGTTTTGAGCACTTCGGTTTGGAACGACCCTTCAATATGGTGGCCATGATTGTTTTCACTTTATCCCGTTTGGAACGCACCGTCTGTCACGGGGAGCACATGGGGAGCAAAATACAACAAAGACAGTCCAATCCTGATGGCTGGATAGTTTTTGGGTGAACTGTTATTTTAATGGCCTTTTCAGGGCCAAAAATGAAGGTTATTACACACAAACACACACCGTTTTTGCCCATGCAATATCTTAGTACACAAATTCTGAATATAAGATCTACAGAGAACCAAGACAATCCGTTGAAGACGCAGTGACGGAGTCCGACTAATTTTTTTCTGCCATCTACGGGGAGTTAAAAGAGATGAGCAAGTAAAAATCACCAGCCGTTCTTTGCATAATTCAAGCACTCTGCAAAAAATGAATTAATGATCTCATCAGAGTGCTATTGTGTACACTAACTGTGTAAAATATGCCCAAGCAATTTGTATGCAACTGTACTGTGAGTGCTTATTGTAACATGACACTGGTAATTAAAGGTTTGTGTGACAGTACATTGTAGAACAATGCGCACTTCCATAGCTAGTGGGTATGAACAACAGCACAATCCTAATAGCCAGCTTACATTGCCTAGATACAGTTGCTGTAATTGTCACAGATGCATGGCTTTACTGAGAAAGCTAATTATGTTTTGTTTGGCTTTTTTTTTAACTGCTATGCATTTGCCACCCCCAAACTTCACGTTTTCTCTGACACCTTTGCCACCCACATCCACAAACACGTTGGATTGGGACTGATTAAAATAAGAGAGATTATTTGAAACTGGTGGGTCATGAACTAAAAATGGGTTACAGGTCCTTTGAGTTTGTAGCCGGCCAAATAGAGAAAGCAATGCCAAATAAAAAATAATAATCTGAAACTAACAATAGTTAGGACAAGAAAATAAATGTTTCTCCACTTCTGAAAGAAAGAAAACTATGGCGGCAATTCTATGCCATTAATAACCGAGCGCACAACTGATGCTTGCGCGCGCAGTAAATCACTTCCGCGAGAGGATAACAGATCTACACGCGAGGAAACGGGAGCCCGCGAGCTCATTTTAAACCCGCGCGCGCGCATGACGTCTCCTCTGCGCGCAAATCAAGCCCTCACGTGCTCGGACACGACTCGCAGCATGCGCGTCATCATTCCCCACGCTGGCGCTCGATCTTCTATTTTGCTTGCGGGAACACTTTTTATTTTTGGCAGTCGTGGGGCGGGACTTTACTTATTTCATTGTAACCTCAAATGTCATTGGTTAATTCAGTTTTTCCGGAAGTCTGTTGTGATTGGGCGCCCTTTTGTAAAACGATTAGACATGGCTTCATCAACGGACCAGATGCAAGTAGTGATGGGAAGTTCGGTTCTTTTCCGCGAACCGGTTCTTTCGGACAGTTCGATTCAATAAACCGGTTGAAAAAACCGGTTCACCGGTTATTTTACGCTCGACGTAATGACGTCATTGGCGATGACGTAATGGCGTCAAGTCTATCGCGGGCTTAACACATTCAAATATAAAGTCAGTAATCATAACATCAGTCAATTAAAACATCATTATAATCTGATACGTTTCTTACAATTTGGATTTTTGTATCTAAAGCATCAACACATATACAGGCAGTGATCTGCAAACTAGGATGTTTTACAGTTATGACGTCAATAAATTAGTCTTCATCAGCGCAGAAACTATGCTCCACTTACTATGTATAATCCATTACGGTTTATTTGTAATTAAGTAAACTTACGTTTCGGTAGATGAGAGGAAAAAATACCTAGATGTATGGGGACAATACAAAACAAATTTCAAGACTATTGAAATCGGTTCTTGATTTTCAAGTCTGGTTTGTGCACAGTTTATCGAATTGTAGCAGCCACATAATCAGGCAAATTTGGCTAGCTCTTTTTTTGTTTAAATGTCCTGACTAGGTCCTGTTGTAATCTGGGGATTTTTTTCATAATTTTTATCTTCGTACACCTAAGGTAAGGCCTGTGTGCCTGAGACACCGATATATCTGCTACACAAAATACATATAATATAGCTAATTCTAAATTTAGAGATAATTTATACCATTGTTATATATATATATATAT
>NW_015638932.1:329283-334337 GCF_001515625.1 Sinocyclocheilus rhinocerous
TCGCATGCCAATGTGCATTGGCTCGTTTAGTTTACACTCGAAGTAGATTGGTCTCTCTAAGCGAGATCCCAATTCGTCGGCCATCCGACGTGACGTCGAGAGTGACCGACTGAAAGGGAACTAAACAAAATACCATTTAAATCAAATTAATATTGCATATTTACACTATTATATTACACTATCATTTAAAAGATGTTGTACTGTTTTTGAAAGATGCTCACCAAGGCTGCATTTATTTGATAAAATACTGTAAAAACAGCATCAGTGTGCTGATTTGATGCTCAAAAAACATTTCTTATTATCAATGTTCAAAAAACATTTAATGGATTTTTTTTTTTTCCGGTTACAATGTCATTTCTGATCAATTTAATGCATCCTTTCTGAATATAAGTACTAAATTATTTTCAAAAAATATCTTAATGACTCTGTTTTTTAAACAGTAATGTATATATTACAATAAATGTATATATTTTTATATTATAAATTATTTATATTAATATCAATTAATAATATTAAAATGCAAAATGATTTACATGATTTGCTTAAAATTATACAATTCATGTCAAAGAAAAATTGTTGAGTGAATGGAAAGCGTTTTCTATGGCGGCAATTCTATGCCATTAATAACCGAGCGCACAACTGATGCTTGCGCGCGCAGTAAATCACTTCCGCGAGAGGATAACAGATCTACACGCGAGGAAACGGGAGCCCGCGAGCTCATTTTAAACCCGCGCGCGCGCATGACGTCTCCTCTGCGCGCAAATCAAGCCCTCACGTGCTCGGACACGACTCGCAGCATGCGCGTCATCATTCCCCACGCTGGCGCTCGATCTTCTATTTTGCTCGCGCGAACACTTTTTATTTTTGGCAGTCGTGGGGCGGGACTTTACTTATTTCATTGTAACCTCAAATGAAATGGGTTTGTTTAATTCATCCGGAAGTCTGTTGTGATTGGGCGCCCTTTTGTAAAACGATTAGACATGGCTTCATCAACGGACCAGATGCAAGTAGTGATGGGAAGTTCGGTTCTTTTCCGCGAACCGGTTCTTTCGGACAGTTCGATTCAATAAACCGGTTGAAAAAACCGGTTCACCGGTTATTTTACGCTCGACGTAATGACGTCATTGGCGATGACGTAATGGCGTCAAGTCTATCGCGGGCTTAACACATTCAAATATAAAGTCAGTAATCATAACATCAGTCAATTAAAACATCATTATAATCTGATACGTTTCTTACAATTTGGATTTTTGTATCTAAAGCATCAACACATATACAGGCAGTGATCTGCAAACTAGGATGTTTTACAGTTATGACGTCAATAAATTAGTCTTCATCAGCGCAGAAACTATGCTCCACTTACTATGTATAATCCATTACGGTTTATTTGTAATTAAGTAAACTTACGTTTCGAGTAGAGAGCCAGATTGAAAGTACAAAACATCACAGAAACACATATACTACACCTTACAATGTCTTCCTTTCTATCACATGTTAGGGGTCCTGTGTACCCACATGCTGCGATTCTTTCAGAAAGGTCAAGTAAGGCTGTAGTGTCTGCGGTCTCAATCTAAAGAAATTAAAACAATGAGTAACACAGACATACAGTACACATGTATAAATGTTAATTGAGTTGAATTAGAAAACCTTGTCAATAAGATATAGCAGGTCTGCATCTGTTATGTCAGCCTTTGTCAGCTGATCTTTATTAATCTCCCCGGAAGAAATGAAATTGTATATCCACTCCATGAAAAAGTTGGGTGGAGGGCCATCCTGAGTAATGCTCACTGCCATTATTTCACCAACTATCCTAAAGTACAACAGGGCAGTTCAATTGACAAAGAAAGGCATTAAATGACAAACTGTTATAGGATTTTAATTAGGGCTGGGTATTGACACAAATTTCACAATTCGATTTGATTTCTATTCACAAGCTTGCAATTCGATTTGATTCGACATTGATTATTTTGGATATATATATATATATATATATATATATATATAAAAAAGGTACATAGCAAATTTTTAAGGAAAAAAATCTCTACTGCTGTAAGGAGTCAGTTGCTACTACATTATTATAATATTGAAGGTTAAAATAAACCGATTTATATACGAACACTTAAATTCTAAACAAGGAGCATTTCATAATAGTAGTTACAATACTATCTTTACATAACTATGTTTTTGGAAAATGGTTGAAGGGTCTATTGCCTCTTTAAGTGTGTTGATTGCATCTGTAAGGCTTGAGAAAAAGTAAGCAGAGAGATGCATTCTTTTTTAGCTTTTGGCCTATGTAAAAAAGGCACTATAAATTAAACTTAATTACACCTCTTTTGCTCGTCTTGCTTTTGTCCTGTTAGGACCAAATCTTGGTTTGGTCTATCTTCAGCTCTGAAAGAAATTCATTTTAGCTCAATAAAAATTACTACCACATACACAAACAACTAATGGTAAGGATTGTAGGTTAAACCAATAATTTCATGAAAACACAAAGCATAAAATAAAAATAATAACCTTTCCCCACAGGTACTTGCATGTACTTCAATAAAGTCTTCTGAATACATGGCAGAACACACAGGACAAGATACCTTACAAACAAATGCAGGGAAACACTTTTAAAGTGCAGAAAACCTAAAACAAAATGATACTAGGGCTGCACAATTAATCAAATTTCTAATAGTGATTACAATTACGGATGCCACAATTACGTAATTACGTAAAAAAGGCGCAATTACAATAATAATAATAATAATAATGTCTACTTGCATTATTCTGTGTGCTTAATATATATATTTTTTATCTCTACAGGTTACCTTAAGGGTTTTTTCCCATTATTTCAATTTTAGTTTAAGCATAACATTAAAATACCATGCACGCATATATATATACACACATGGTAACACTTTAAAATAAGGTTTATTAGTTACTGTACAATTGAACAATACTAGTACATCATTTATTAATTTTAGTTAATGGTAATTTCAACATTTACTTATACATTATTAAAATCAAAAGTTGTTTGTTAACATTAGTTAATGCACTGTAACAATGTATTAACTAAAAATGAGCAATACATTTGTTACAGTATTAACTAATGTGAACAAATGACACCTTATTGTAACGTGTTACCATATATATATATATAAAGAAGAAACCAAACCAATGTATAGTTGACATTTGAAGCTTTTCAACTTATTTTCATATAAGAATATGGCATGCAGTTGCTTTAAACAATGGTATAAAGCTATTCAAAACATCATTCAATGTAAATTGTAAATAAAATAAATAAAAATCTCAATTACAATTTCAAAGGAATAATCGACAATTATGATTTGGCATAATCGTGCAGCGCTATATTATACCAGTAACAAGTCAAATTAATTACATTTAACAAGTAATTAATCTGAAAATGAATCTGTATAAATAAATAAAATGCAATAATTTTTTAAAATTATAACATTTCCTTCAATAAAAATACACCAAGTAGTCCTGCATTGGTCTTACCTTGGCATCCATAACTGCTGAAGGTAAATCCAACTCATTCCCTAACTGTGGATGAAAACAAATAAAATATGATCAAATTTGAGAAATCGCTTCATACATCCCATACATAATTATCTATTATTTAAATTACTACTTACATTGCCACTACACTGATTCATTTGTGTGGAAGTAGATGCCACGTCTTCATCCGTGTCTCCAGGATCCTTTTACGTAAATAACAGTTGTCAGTCGTGGTTGTATTAGTAAGGGTAACAAAATAATTGTCTTCTACCAATTAAAATAGTAGTAGACTTAGTCACTGATGTGTTGATCTAGTTAAATCAATAATTAAAGGGGAAGTATGTGGGGTTAGCTTCAAGCTAGTTAATAAACGGCTACAAAGAATGTGGAATAGAAAATATTGTAGTATAAAGTAGTGTAAAGTAAGCATACAAAACATAACATGTTAAAATTAAATAATAAAATTAGCAATCACTACCTACCTCTCTTTGATTGTCCATCTTGATAAACATTCCCACTTTACCGCTTCAGCTCTTGATTGCTAATCACAGGCGCCCAATCACAACAGACTTCCGGAAAAACTGAATTAACCAATGACATTTGAGGTTACAATGAAATAAGTAAAGTCCCGCCCCACGACTGCCAAAAATAAAAAGTGTTCGCGCGAGCAAAATAGAAGATCGAGCGCGAGCGTGGGGAATGATGACGCGCATGCTGCGAGTCGTGTCCGAGCACGTGAGGGCTTGATTTGCGCGCAGAGGAGACGTCATGCGCGCGCGCGGGTTTAAAATGAGCTCGCGGGCTCCCGTTTCCTCGCGTGTAGATCTGTTATCCTCTCGCGGAAGTGATTTACTGCGCGCGCAAGCATCAGTTGTGCGCTCGGTTATTAATGGCATAGAATTGCCGCCATAGAAAACGCTTTCCATTCACTCAACAATTTTTCTTTGACATGAATTGTATAATTTTAAGCAAATCATGTAAATCATTTTGCATTTTAATATTATTAATTGATATTAATATAAATAATTTATAATATAAAAATATATACATTTATTGTAATATATACATTACTGTTTAAAAAACAGAGTCATTAAGATATTTTTTGAAAATAATTTAGTACTTATATTCAGAAAGGATGCATTAAATTGATCAGAAATGACATTGTAACCGGAAAAAAAAAAAATCCATTAAATGTTTTTTGAACATTGATAATAAGAAATGTTTTTTGAGCATCAAATCAGCACACTGATGCTGTTTTTACAGTATTTTATCAAATAAATGCAGCCTTGGTGAGCATCTTTCAAAAACAGTACAACATCTTTTAAATGATAGTGTAATATAATAGTGTAAATATGCAATATTAATTTGATTTAAATGGTATTTTGTTTAGTTCCCTTTCAGTCGGTCACTCTCGACGTCACGTCGGATGGCCGACGAATTGGGATCAAGTGGTGTCCTTCTCACCGAGAAGACCCCCGAATATGTCTGATCAGAGTCGTGCTGTCCTTTTTGCAGCAAGGGTTGGAGCAAAGGCTGTCTCCCTCCACCCT
>NW_015638932.1:334347-375330 GCF_001515625.1 Sinocyclocheilus rhinocerous
GCAGCTGGATGCAATAATCGCATGCCAATGTGCATTGGCTCGTTTAGTTTACACTCGAAGTAGATTGGTCTCTCTAAGCGAGATCCCAATTCGTCGGTCATCCGACGTGACGTCTCCGTTCCCTCCTTCAGGGAACGAGGGTTACCATACGTAACCGAGACGTTTTCTATGCTAAAAACTTTGGGACTGTGTTGGGTTGCCATTTGAAACCAAAAGGCCAGTTGAGAATCACTTGGTTAGAAAAGTGTTTCATTGTAAACCATTCTTTATCCCATGCATGTTTTTTTGGATATTGAGAGTGTGAGTGATATAATTAAAGATTGATGGCTGTCTAAAATATGTTATTTGCACGTCAGCACCACTTAAAGTATTTAAAATAAAAATTTGTCACAATTCATTAGTCGTCTAATTGGTTACACTGTGGATGTCTGCATAAACAATTATATAACAAACATCAGCATAGCTGAGTTCTATAGAACATTAATTTACTCTAACGCATGTCTGTCACGTTAGTTTAAAGCATTTATGTGTGCGAGCGTCTTCCCTTCCTTGATGCAGTACAGACAGCCCTGAATCTGCTCAAATCTGAACACCAGAAAAGAGTTCTCATTGCAAAAGGCAAATTTGTGAGATTCCTATGTCTGAAATTCCCAAGCTTCAGTGCACGTTGTCCTCTTCTAGCCCTCTTATCTCCGGGAAACATGGCAACAGAGCAAACTTCTTTTCCTTTGTAAGGGATTTGTGGCAAGTAGATAATTGACTGATTGAGCAACCACTCGAAGGAAACCAATTAATGGCATTCTCCACCGTGGCATTGCCACTGCCTTGATTTGCAGTGGAGTTTATTATCCCAGCCAATGCATTAAATATTAATGTATACCCAGCATGACTCTGGGGGGTTTAGTGAGAGTTATTTAGTTATGTTCTGCATCGGGTTGTCGGAAACACCTGCTTTGGGGATTTCAGATTGGTGCATTTGCAATTAGTAGTTATATATATATGGAAGTATTTGTTGTTAGACACTTTTATTTAGATGTTAAAAATGCAATATGTTTATTTTTGTTAAAAAAGAAATACAGAAAGAGAAAATAAAAATGGTGCATTAGCGATGTTTTCTGTACAGTGGTTTCCAAAAATCTTTTTTTTTTTAATTCTCTAGAGCTTTATCTTCAAATGTCTTTGATTGTGCAATTTTACGTGATTTATTTAATTATTTAAGATTTTTTAGTAATATGTTTATTTTATTTATAAATGTTTTGTCACGTTATATGATGTACTGTATGTTTGTTTACGTGTAAAATGTTTGTTAAGTGTGCTGACTGAACAGCAATCAAGCAAACTAATGTAATTCATACAGTACTTTCATTTAAAAAAGCTAAACAACTAAATGCATTAAAATATGCTATGTGAAAAAAATCCAAATATTGAAATAAATATATTTATTATAAATGTATTATTATTATTATTATTATAAATATTATTATTATTATTATTATACATTAAGTATCTAAAAAATATCAATAAAATAGTGTTATGTATTTTCATGTTTATTATTATACATTATTAGAATATTATGGCAAACTTAGTTGAAAGTCACTTCATATGAAGGGAGCTTTTTGAATGGAGCATGGTTTTCATTGTCACTTTTGAGGTTTCATTTCGGATGTTCCCTTAGTCGGCAACTGCCTGTGTAGTAAGTATACAGCTCACTAGTTTTTTGAACAGAGCTGCAGAGTATTGCTAGTCTCTCAAATAATTAGCCTCACAACATTAAAGATGATATTACTATGTAAAAGTGCTTGAAAATGTCCTGGTAACATCTATATCAGTATGTAGGCGATATTATAAAAAGAAATATCTCAGTGACAGCTGAGTTCAATATGCAGCACAAATCCACTGCTGCATTGATTCAGTACAACAGCAACGACACCGACAAAGTGTTTTCACCCAGCGGAGGAGAGCGTCAGGAGAACCGATGGGAGCCTGACACAAAAGGACTTGATTAAAGAATAAACATTGAGGGTAATAATTAAGAAGCGTTAATGAGGCGTGCAGGTCTCATCGCCTCTGCTCTCCCAGCCCTTCAGGGCCAAGACAGGCACTAGACAAGCGATTTCTAATTACGCCACGCAAATGCTGTCCTGACAATAGCCATGATGACAATAACGCCAATGAGACTCCAAACAGTGGAGCAGATTCAGCATACACCGTGTCGTGAATCGATTAGATGTCAGTCACTGGGAACAATTCCTTGTTTTAAAAGCCTCTGTATTAAAAAGATTTTGTCACTTTTTTTCAGTGGAGAACTGAATGTGAGTTTGTCTATGGTTATTGGTTATACATGACCCATTACCTATAAGTCACGTCAGTGGGAAAGTCGTTTCATAGGCACAACAGGTTATTACATTTTCATGAATAATTACAAAGGCAAAAAAAATATATAAAAAGTAATATTATATATATATATATTTTTTTTTTTTTTTCCTTGAATGCAGTGATGAATCATGCACAATGTGTTGAAATGCATTAGAGAATATAGGGTGCTTTTTCCCACTGATTTTTGACAACTCAATTCAGTAACTCTGAATACACATAAATCCTCCTACAGTCATTTGTCTAGAACTGATCCTTCTTCAGACAAGTGTAACTGAACATGTTTTTATAACAGCCCCCAACAACTCTCGCTCCATGTAATCAAAGATCCGTCTGTCTGCTAACATATTACCATATGTGAGCAACCACAAGCATTATTGCCTAGAAATGCAAGATCTCTTCACAGATTTTTCAGCAGAGTGGAAACAAGAGGAGAACGCATGGACAGAAAATACCAAGAAACAGGAAAGGAGCAGGGAAATAAATAGAAGAAAAAAGTGTCAGAATAGATTCAGAAAACAAGAAAGACACACAAAGAGGCTGAATATTTATTATACGCTTGAAAGATGTCTGGAAAGTGCGGTTTGGGAAAGTTTACAAGCTTGTGTCAAGGAAATGATGCAGACTTTGTGAGACTCGTTAGAGATGTTTGGAATAGTTTAGCAAAGTCGTGTCAAAATCCCAAAATATTTTGCTCATTTTTAAACTCTTAGTGCCTCTGGGCTCAATCAAACGGCATTTTGTGTCATTCTGTGGTTTTGGAGGAAGAACAGCTTGAAAAGATAATGTTACACAAAACATGAATATGGATGAAAACATTGCTCAGCACTAAATCTCACTTTTACACATTGTTGTATATGTATGTATGCTGTTCAGTACATAAACATGGTAATAGTATAAAAAAACTAAAAGAGAAAACAGTTTTTTGCAATATATGGAAAATACATTAAAACATTATGTATGTATTGTTTATTTATTCATTCACCTTTATCAGTACAGAGCAAAATAAGTAAAATTTGTATTTGTCAGTTTGCATGGTTAAAAACTGGTCAAGGCTTCACATTAGTTTTGTTGAGCAAACTAATTGTTATTGGGTTTTCTAGTTCAATTGTTCATATTTTTTAATGAGAAAATGTCTCAGGTTACGCATGTAGCCATGGTTCCCCGAGAGGAAACGAGATGCTGCGCCCCCTAGGCGGCACATTGGGAATGCAGCCTGCATGACCGGTGTCTGAAGCACGTGTGAAACAACGACAATCTATTGGCCCACCTGGCCCATGACGTCATAGGCTGGATGCCCGGAAGTATAAAAGGGCACCTGCTGAATACGTCATCCACTTTACCTGTCTGAAGGAGACGTAGACAGGCAGGCCAAAGGCATGGTAAGGGGGCGCAGCGTCTCGTTCCCTCTCGGGGAACCATGGTTACATGCGTAACCCGAGATGTTCCCCTTCTAGGGAACTCAACGCTGGGCCCCCTAGGGCACATTGGGGAAAGAAAACCAATCACGCCGTGCCAAGGCGCATGCCTGTCCACCTGGTGGGAGAGCATCAAGGAAGCGACAGACATAAACAAAGCCTTTCCTCAGAAAGGGGCCATGCCACTGACGCCACGGACCGCTAACGCAACTTGGCAGAAATGGGGGAATCCGAATAGATCAAGGGGAGCATCCCATCCAAGATAAGAGCACAGCTATCCTCAGATAGCTATGCTATGTGAGCAGAACTAGCACAAGACCACTGAGGAGGCCAACTAGAAAGCCTCTAGAGGAGCTCAAAAGATGCTACTTAAATCCCAAGTAAAGAGAGTAGCTCCTGAGCTAGAACACAAGGTCCCTAAGGTCTTATGAAGGCTTGTTGACCAGAATAACATAGCCAAGATTACGGGCCTTCTTACGGAGCTGCCCTGACCACAGAGAGTGGGCTATCTACTTACTACCCTAGCAGGGGAGATAGCACTGTCTAGGCAAAAAAGGGAGCAGACACTGAGCTAGCACACAGATATCCTCAGATAGCTATGCACCAAGGAAGGGCTACCAGAAGGGGGACCGACTGAAACTACCCAGACAGACAAGAGTGGGCTGTCTACTTGCGACCCTAGCAGGGGAGACAGCACTGTCTAGGTAAGGGCTCAAAGAGACCGCTACTTAAAAACCCTAAGAAAGGGAGCAATCACCGAGCTATCAACAGCTAGTCCCACACAGCTACTAAATAACCAGGTAAACCCTCCTATGAGGCTGCCCAGACCACAAAGAGTGGGCTATGTACTTACAACCCTAGCAGTGGCGATAGCACTATCTAGGCAAGGGCTCAAGGAGACCACTACTTAAAGACCCTAGGAAGGGGAGCAGTCACTGAGCTAGCACACAGATATCCTCAGATAGCTATGTACCTGGGAACGGCTACCAGAAGGGGGACCGACTGAAACTACCCAGACCACAAAAAGTGGGCTGTCTACTTATGACCCAAAGAGGGGAGACAGCACTGTCTAGGTAAGGGCTCAAGAGGCCGCTACTTAAAACCCTAAGCAGGGTATGTGAGCTAGCACATAACTATCCTCAGATAGCGAGGCTCTAGGAAAAAGGGGCCCACTCCATGAGAGGGCTCACCGCAATTGCAGTAGAACACAGCTAGCCACAGATTGCTGTATTCAAATAAGCCCGTCCTGCCAAAAACAATGGCTGGAATATAACCACCTCAGAAAGCTATATTAAGGAGGTCCCCAATCCATGTCTGTCCCACAGTAGGCTAGCAAAGCACCGTGCTATTGACCAAGATCTCACAAGAGGGAGATCCAGACCATCAGTAAATGATTCACTAAAGAGCGAACACAAACTTCATAGTCCGAGATCAAGCCTGATGTAAGCAGTAGCCATAGCACTAGAGGGCTGGACACAGCTATCCTCGAATAGCAGTTCTCTCAGATAAGGCTGAGGATTGCCCAGGCCACGGAAGTGGGCCATCTATTTAAAACCCAGAAGGAGAGACAGCACAGTCCAGGCAGGGGCTCACAGAGACCACAATCTAAAAACCCTAAAAGGGAAGCGGTCTCCGCCCTGGAACACAGCTATCCTTGAATAGCAGATTCCTAAACAAAGACTTCAGCATTTACTCGAGAACTTGTGCCAAGGGGAACCCAATCTAGTTATTAAAACCTAGGCTAGAATATAGCTGCCCTCAGACTGCCATATTCCAGAGCAAAAAGATATTCCCCATAACCACTCTAGGTGCTGAAAACCCTGGGAGAGAAAACTCGCAAGCCTCTCTCCACAGGATATTTAAATATATTCACACCCAGCGAGGCTCTCCACACACATTAACATGCATATTAGAGAGGCACGGCCGAGCTGAATATAGCTCCGCCCACGATCTTGCAGGATCAGGGCTGAAACGACTCTCTGCTCACACTTCATCGTCATAACAACCTAGCAATATCCGTGGCATCTGACAACCGTATAGAGAGAGTGTGCGGATGCCGCAGATCAAAGCAATGACCGCGAGTTGAGATAATTGTGCTGTGGCAACGGCGGAACCGTGCCGCGAGGCACAAACGCTCTGTTCCGTATCCCTCGGGAATAGGAACAAACGCGAGCGGAGCCTAGACATCGTGACTCGTCACAATGAGTGCGTAACTCTGAACGCACATGCTCTTCGCCGAGACAAACACGAAAGCAGAACATGCCTTCGAGTGTTAGAATCCAAACAAGGAGGCACACATTCCCTAAGGCGCTGCTCAACCCGAGCGCTATCCGTGGGATCCAATAACCCAAAAAGGACATCTCAACCCCGCGATCCGAGTATTCAGCTTGCCTCGGCAACAGCGGGACCCAAACTGCGAGACACACAGGCTTGTCAGTCATCTCTCGAGAAGAGGGACAAATGCGAATGGAGCTTCTCATTGGATAACACTCACAATGAGTGCGTTCAGAGCCCTCGAGCACTGAACGCGCAAGCTCCTGACCAAAAACAGATGACAGATAGATTGTGCGCGTTCTCAAGTGCCAGAAACCTCTGGAACGGAGGCACACACTTTCCACACCGCTCACCTGCCTTGGTCTCTCACACGCACTTCAAACAGACGGCTCCTGAAGACAGCAAAGAGGATGACGTATTCAGCAGGTGCCATTTTATACTTCCGGGCATCCCGCCTATGACGTCATGGGCCAGGTGGGCCAATAGATTGGCGTTGTTTCACACGTGCTTCAGACATCGGTCATGCAGGCTGCGTTCCCAATGTGCCCCCTAGGGGGCGCAGCGTTGAGTTCCCTAGAAGGGGAACTTTGATATTTAATAAGTGAAATAATAATGAAACACTTAGTTGCACTGTTTGTTAATAACAAAAGTAATATTTTTATTATATTATTGTCACACTACTGTATTGATACACATGAACACGTTGATGAAGATAGTCTTTAATAAATCCATAGACGGTAAATCCAAACAGAGAGAAGGCTTGCAACACACGTAACATCAACGAGACCCAACAACAATGAACAGAAAGAGAGCAACTTAAATACACAAGCAGAGTAGACTAATTAATGACACATACCTGAACGGAATAACACAATTATCTCAAAGAATGGAAACTGTGCAAAAGGAAAACAAAATCCAAACTGAATGATACGGTGACAGATCGTCCCCCTCCCGGAAGGCGCGATCTCGCGCCGTAGAGAGAAGGATGAGGAGATGGCGAAGGGATGATGAAGGGATGGCAAAGGGCAGGCACGCCGACAGAGAGATGCAGGAGGAGGAGGACGTTCGGGAGGATGACAGGGAGGGAATCCAGGGAGGTGCAGGTGAAGATGACCAGGGAGGAGCCTTGAGCAGGTGAGGGTAGGTGGAGACTCAGGCCACAGACAGGACTGCGCTCCATGGCAGCGTCGCTGGAGGGAGGAGCCAAGGCATGATGGGAACACACACCACCATGGGGACAAGTGGAGGCGACCACAGCGATGGAAGTGGAGCCCACGGTGCAGACAGAGAGCTGAGGAGGTGGAGCAATGCCGAGGATCCAGGCGGCTGCGACGGAGCTGCAGCGACGATCACCCGAGATGTAAGTGGGGATCCAGAGGCCAGAGGGTGAGCTGGAGTGACCGAGGAAGGACTCAGAGCCTGAGGGAGGGCATAGTGGGCGGTAGCGGAAGGGGTGGAGGGCCGGAGAGCAGCGGACGGCCCACAAGTCCACAGCAGAGGCGTGGTGAAGTCCGACCCAGGTGGAGCAGACTGACCGAGGGAGCCCGACAAGACCGAATGGCCAATGGTCCATGCCAGAATCGATGGTGGGAGGAGTGCAGATGCAGGATTCTGGACAGCAGGACGAGGTGTAGCGGAGCCATGGTCTCCCCAGGTCCAGGAGACGATGACTCCCGGCAGGCCCGAGATGGAGCCCCACCACTGAGAGGAGGTAACAGAGGGACTGACGGGGAACGAATATGACTGGACAACAGGAGTGGCTGAGGACTGAGAATAATAAAGAAATGCACAAAACCCAAACAAAAATAAAAAGTATCTTAAAGCAGCTTGGAGAGAAGGTGGGAGAAGGAGGATGGGCGGGACCAGAGAATCAGACAGATGAACAGAATTATGCAGGCTTGGGTGAAGCAAAGTCTCTAACTCTCCAAACTGAAAAACTGTGTCTAAGTCCAGTAAACTCTCACTCTCAGTGGCAGGAAGGCGGTCGGGGCTCTTATCCATACCATCAAATTCCACAAGAATTCCCTCCGGTACGTGCAGCGTTGCCAGCTCACACACCAGGGCGATGGCAGGCTCAGTAGCTTCTTCACACAATCGCTTGTCTGTCGTGGTGGGCTCTGGCTCTCCGTCTACGGTGGGCTCAGGCAGACGATCCGTGCAGCGGGGTGGCGATTGGCTGGGCACTGGGTCTGGAGTGGAGCTGGTGACGTCCTCAACAGTGAAGGCTGATCCACAGGAAACCAGCACCCACTCCACATGGTCAGTGAAGCTCCCTCGAGGAGATTCCCCGGACAACTGCACTCTAGTGACGTTGTTAAGTCCCACATGTAGAAACGTGCAGAGGCAGTCATCCGGGAAAGTGGCCTGGTGGGCGAGACTCCTCGAGGGAGCGATATCCCAGCTCAAGGCACAGCAGGGTGATGGCAGTAAAATGATCCAAGGAAAAAAAAAAACCTACACTGATCAAACGAAAACAAGGTAAAAGCACGCCACTTCTGTTTTACTTTTTGGTTGGGTCTTCTGTCACACTAATGTGTTGATAATCACACACAAACACGATGATGAAGATAGACAGTCTTTAATAAATCCACAGACGGTAAATCCAAACAGAGAGAAAGCTTGCAACAAACGTAACATTGATGAAACCCAACAACAATGAACAGAAAGAGAGCAACTTAAATACACAAGCAGACTAGACTAATTAACGACACACACCTGAACCAAACTGAATGATACGGTGACTATTATATTATATTATATTATATTATATTATATTTATTGACCAATCGGAATCAAGTATCTTAAAGAGCATATTATATATATATATATATATATATATATATAATGTGAACATTTATGTAGGATGTTGACTGCCAGGGAATACGGTCAAATATTATATAGAATATATATCTTGAATCACATATTTTAAAGAGCATATTATTAGAAGAGATTAGATTAGATTAGAATTGATTAGATTAAATTAGATTAGATATAGGCATTATTTTAAATGATTTTAAAATATTATTTACTTAATCAGTTGTTTACACCAATGGAAGTACATTTTAAAAGTCATATCAGGTAGAAATGGCTTGTTAAGGTACACACCTCAGAGTGTACTTGTGCTTGAACCATAATGATGGGTCTTCAAAACACACCAATTAATGAAGCTGAATTTGAATCAAAGTGTCTTGCCATTGCACTGGATGTAAAAAGGCAGTCTAGTGAGGCTAAGGAAATGCAGTCCCCAGACAGACAGAGAAATACTTCTGTAACACATTATGTCTGGCGATAGAATCAGAGGGCTGTGAAACAGCCGCTTGGGTACCTTTTGATGTCCTATACTCACTGGAGACAGATACAAGGCGCAATTTCCACATTATCTCCTATTCGACACGGAAATCAAGCCTGCTCAACTTCACACACTGTGTTTGAATGGGAACTAGGTCAGTGTTCAGTGATAGCAGATGGAGAAGTGGTCCACTGGCCATCTATAATACAGATCCGATCGGTTATCCAGATCGAGAAGTCAGCTGACGTTGCCAAGTGTAAACACGCCGTGTCCTGATTGACTGATGATCCGATCTACTTGATCAGATCACGGTGATCGCATGTTAATGCCAAGTGTAAACACAGCCTAAGATACATCACAAGACTAAGTGCTGATGCGTTCAGAAAATTGAGGTTACATATAGACAGGTTATTAGTGGCAAACATCAGGATGACTTTTGCTCTTGCTTAATTTTCCCAAACTTGCTCAATTTTGATACAATGGGCAAAAACGATTTACGCTTCTTTTCATTTTAAGAAGGGACCTGAGCCCAATCTGAAAGCAGAACCAGAAAGCAATTGCCTAATAACCACCCAGAACACCCTATAGCAACTAGCAATGCCCTGGCACTTTGGTGGCACATTCTGCTTTACTCACAATTTATTCACAAATTCTAATATTGATTATTTTCTTCCACCAAAACTCATGTGGCAGTAGAATTATTCAGATTTTTTTTCTTCTTTTGGATATAGACTGTGATTGTACCATGGTATTCTTGAAAGTACCTTGAAGTACCATGGTATATAAATTTCAATAAAGTAAAATTGAAATATTATTATACTTAAAAAAATCTGTTTTCTAATTCAGTATATTTAAAAATGTAATTTATTTGTGTGATGCAAAGCAAAATGTTCAGCATACCCCTGTCTTAAGTGTCTTGTGATCCTTCAGAAATCATTCTAATATGATGATTTGATGCTGAAGAAACATATTATTTATATCAATGTTGAAAACAGTTTAATCTTTGTGTGGAAACCATGATTTTTTTTTCCAAGTCCAAAATAATTTAATTTGCATTTAATTTGAAATATAAATATTTTGTAACATTGTAAAAGTCATCACTGTTACTGTTGATCCATTTAGTGTGTCCTTGCTGAATAAAATTATTACTTTCAAAACATATATTACTGACCCCAAACTTTTGAATGGTAGTGTATATCAAAGTACTACGGTATTATGTTCTTAAAAATAAGAGGGCTTGGTGACATCAGTCAAAAACAGTAAGTAATTTTTAAAGGTGGAAAAACCAGGAACATGCGTTAAGAAAGTAAACAGGGTCATTGTTGACTTGATGCTGACTTTAAAGGTAGGTCACAGTCAATAATATGAAATTTATCTCCACGTTACATCATGTTCTGATTTCTCACTTTTTTTTTTTTAGAAATAAAGATTGGGTTTATTGAATCCTAATATCTCTGTTGTTCTCACACTCACTCCATTTCACTTTGAAATCTGTGGATGGGTAGCAGAGTTTTATGTGTTTGTCTGCAGCACACAAACACCTCTTCCTCCGCCCTCTGATTGGATATTGATAAGTCTTTCTCCCTTGTCTGGGACCAATCAGTCTTTTCCAGGCACTGTAAGAATTCTTTCCTCGGAAAATAAACAACATGGTAATTTTCACAGTCATTTTCTCTCTCCCCTTGAAAACACACACCCGCACATTTACAAGCAAAACACGTTCCTCAAGACCAGAGAGACTCAGTGGGCGAGAGTGTGATGGTGCCCCCTTATGGTCACTAGGTGGAGGCGCTGATTCGAAAAGGCCCTTCGCTTGTGTTGAATCATGGGGCAAGTTCAAGCTCAAACCGGTGTGCACCGTTTTGCTACGGTTTCCGTTTTGAACGACATGTTTCCTGGAAACGGTGTGCAACGGGATTTGAGATGCGTTTTCTCTTGTAGCAACTCTTGCGTCATCAGGGTGTTCAACGCACCACCGTTTCCGTTTAAAAAACGTTTTGCACCGTTTTTGTCGGGGCTGAACGCAGCCATGTTGTAAGGACTATTTCACTCTGGGGACAAGTGAATATTTTTGAATATTTGTGAACATTACTTGTGGAATATTGTGATGTTTTTATCAGCTGTTTGGATTCTGCACTCAAAAAGGCATAATTTATTATTAACTATTTGCATTTATTTGATTTTATTTAAATAATCCTATTTTCAAAATGCATTTATTCAAATTGCTTACAATCAGCATAAATATGTTATTTGTGAAAACAATTACATTCAGTCAGTTTAAAAGTATGAACATGGCTAAAATATGGATAGCTGTGAACAAGCAATATTTAGAAATTAAAATGTATGAGCTGAAAGCAAATTGGATTTATTAATGATAACTATATGAACCTGCTTGCTGTGTATTTAACACATTAAACTTATTGGTATTATTACAGAAATCTTGTTTCTTAACTAATTTATTTATGTGTGACCGACAAATATGTATCACATTAAAGGAATAGTTCACCCAAAAATGAAAAATAAATAAATAAAATAAATAAATAAATTACTCACCCTTGGGCCATCCGAGATGTAGATCAGTTTGTTTCTTCATCTGAACAGATTTTGGAGAAATTTAGCATTACATCATTTGCTCATCAATGGATCCTCTGCAGTGAATGGGTGCCATCAGAATGAGAGTCCAAACAGCTGATAAAAACATCACAATGATCCACAAGTAATTAACTCCAGTCAATCAATTACTGTCTTGTGAAGCAAAAAGCTGCATGTTTGTAAGAAATAAATCCATAATTTAGGCATTTTAACTTTAAACTGCTGCATCTGGCCAAAATATGAGTCCATAATCCATAATAACGCTTTCTCCAGTGACAAAGTCCATCCCTTTTGTCTTCTAACATCAAAATCCACCAACATATTTGTTTAGAGCAGTTTTCACTTGTAAACGGTGCATGATCTGTGCATATTTCTCTCCTGTGTAGTAAATCAGCTCAAAAGGGAAATATTTATGACTAATTATAACTGGTTATGATTAATAATAAATATTTAGATTAGATCTTATTCAGACAAGATTACTTTTTCAGTGGAGAAAGCAATATTATGGATAGAGGACTCATATTTTTATTTCACAAAATGTTAATTGATGGACTGGAGTCATGTGGATTACTTGTGGATATTGTGATGTTTTTATCAGTTGTTTGGACTCTCATTCTGATGGCACCCATTCACTGCAGAGGATCCATTGGTGAGCAAGTGATGTAATGAAATAATTATCCAAATCTGTTCTGATGAAGAAACAAACTCATCTACATCTTGGATGGCCTAAGGGTGAGTAAATTTTCAACAAATATTTGTTGTTTTGAGGTGAACTACTCAATTAAGTTTGTTAGTTTGTTTATGTTAAAACTAATCCAAATGGATGGAAATTTGTTATGCAATTCATGTACATAAATTCTTAAATGTAGGCCTAATTAATTTTTTTTGTGTGTGTACTCACCATCAGGGAATATCAATAAATAAGAAAGATGCAAGATGTGATCATGTTGTAGACTATGGATTTTCATTTAGTTTTTAGCCTACTGTGTGACAGCTCCTCTGGTATCACAATAGCTTTTTAGTTAGGAGGAACTCCTTTGATAATGCCTTTATTATCACACACTAGCTTTCTCTTGTCTATGTGCAAGGTGCATAATTCATCATTCTGCAGCAAATTCGACTCTATTCTAATTGTATGGTTCAGGGTTGCATTCTAGCGGCAAAATGAAAAGAAATAAGAAAAACACAACACTATAGTATGAGATTTTACAATGTGTTCCTAGGGCTATGAAAAAATGAAGACAAAAATATAAAGAAAGAAGTTTTGCCAGGGAAATGATAGAGCTGGATGGTGTCGAGTAAGTTCACTGGCTCATTGTGAGCTTGAGGCTAAGTCTGTCTGCTTTTTTATCTTCCCCTCATAATCACTGTATTGTGCTAGTACGCTTGCAGCGGAGACTTTTGGTCATTTGCATGTGAACCGCAGGGCTCTGTGCCCTATCTTTGTGTTGAGGTGCCCATTTGTGCAGCGTTGTTCCCTTTTTAGGGTTAGTTAACCATTTGTTTGCACAACGTCAGGGTCAGGACTAAGCCTGAGCTTTGCTTTAACCACAGGATAACACACTACATAGAATTCTTCTTTATTAGCCATATGGTGGCCATTACGGGAAAGATTGGGTCTAACCCTGTCTCATTCACTCCCTATCGCTGTAGGGAACACTGCGGATGGATGAAACATGGGGTTAGTGCTAGTTCATGTGCTCAGGGACAAGCTAGAGCTACATTGCCGCTAGCGTACAAACTCATGCATTTGTTTTGATCAGCACTGATATTTTTGTGTTTAAATGATCATGTTAGACATGTACACTTCCATTCAAATGTTTGGGTTGGTAATGCTCACCAAGACTTAATTTATTTGATCCAAAATAGAGTAAAATTGGTAATATTGTAAAATATATTACACAACTCAAAATGCTAATATATTTTAAAATGTAATTTATTCCTGTAATGGCAAAGCTGAATTTTCAGTATCATTACTCCAGTCTTCAGAGTCTCGTGATCCTTCAGAAATCGTTCTAATATGCTGATTTGATGCTCAAGAAACATTTACTCTTATTATAGTACTGTAAAATTTCATTAGAAAAAAAAAACACATTTAAACCTCACCAGTACATCCTTTTGCGTTAAAACTGATGTTTTTAAGATATTTTTGTGGATGCTGTGATACTTTTTTTTTTCTTCAGGATTCTTTGATGAATATAAAGTTCAGAAGAACAGCATTTATTTGAAATAGATATATTATAGATTATGAGATAAATTATATTTTTGATCCATCTATCGCATCCTTAATGCAAAATAAAAGCAGTCAAGACAAACCTAAGAGTGAGTAAATGACAACAGAATTAGCATTTATGGATCAAATGTTTTTTTGTTTTTTTTTAAATGATTGGATTTGTAAAAGATATTTTAACGCTGAGTAGATTCATTGGTCTATGATTAGAAAAGATTTTACAGTCTTCACCGTTGACTGATCTTGTTTTTGAGTTTTTACATCTTCCAGTTTTGAAATTCAAAGTCTTCAAAAGATTGCCCTCATCTCCTCTTCATGCAGACCTTCAGGCCTTCCCTTTTCATTTTCACAGACCTTTATTTCAGCTCTGAATTATGAACACACTGCGAGGTGCTTCATTGGTCAGAGCCACTTTTGTAACCTCTCTTAATAAGAAAGGACACAAAGGCCAAGGACTTTCAGGAGGGAAATTGGGGGCGACCTAGGGTTTCTTCAAAGCTAAGGGTCTCCTCCTAAAGTCCTGGTGGTCTTTCATGGAGAGGCGAGGTCATGTGAGCTGGTTTTTTAGCCTAAACTTTTGATTCTGTCACGGGACTTAGGCCGAGTTGAAATCAATGTGACTTGCAATGCATCCCACACATTTGCTCTGAGGGATGTAAAACAGATAAACCATTGACAGATAAGAGGTTTTAACCTGTCATTCATTCCAGAGCATAAGTAGGGGATAAGTGAAGATATTGTATAGAGATAGCTCCAACTGTGCAACAGTTATGACCTACGTTTTATCAAATAGTGGAAAGAATGTAGAATGTGATTTGTGATTTTTAAATAACTCTGGAAGCTGTCAAGAAAACAAACTTGGGGCATTTTGTTACAATTTTTGCCCCAAAAACTATAAATATCCACATATTCTATGATTTCGTATGGACAATTATATGGCAAGAGCTTTTCTAACCACTTAATGAACATAAGAGGTATATTTGAGGTACAGACATCAAGAGTACCTCTGAGCGTGAGTCGGTGCTTTTACCAAAATGTTTCCTGCCATTCTCTGATTGCTCAGGAAAACAACCATTCAAGGCCTTAACAGGACTGGAAAGTGTCCAAATGGAAGTGAAGAGCTGATGTCTACCTAAAAACGCACACATTTTGTCTATTTCAGGAACATAATTCTGCAGATCATGTTTATTTCTGATATCAAATACATGGTTCTGATGGACCAGACATGTTTGGATAAAAATATGTGTTTTCCTGATCCTGGAGTTTGTAAAATGGTGTTTCTTCAACTACGAGCAATTTTATGACCCAGATCTTTTCCTTCTTATTCTGATATGAAAAATAAATTAAAACCATGACTTTTATAGAAATCTTTTGTAATATTATAAATGTTTTACTGTCATTTTTTATCTATTTAATGCTTTTGCTAAATAAAGTATTCCTGTATATATACAAAGTTCTGTCATGAAACTCTAGATGGCGCAGGCCGACACGTTCTAACTCAGTCTGATATAATCACAACATTATTCACATGGTGCACCTGATACTGTTACTTTTTACATCAGCAGCCAATGAGCTTGCTGCTCAGCATTCAAATACTTGGCTAGTGCTTGTCATTACTCCAGTCTTCAGAGTCTCGTGATCCTTCAGAAATCGTTCTAATATGCTGATTTGATGCTCAAGAAACATTTACTCTTATTATCTATGTTGAAAACAGTTGCTGCTTCATATTTTTGTGTAAACATTTTTGCCTTCCCCAGCTCCACCTGTATAGATCTTCTATGGGGTAATTTAATGTATGTTATACATGGGGGTTATTTTATATATATTATATGTGCAGCAGCAGTATTTTCTACATACCCACAGCAGCATGTCTGTGGATGTATTGGCAGTAGCAAGTCTCAGTATTTGCTCTGCCGCAGCAGCAGATCAATTCCGCCAAGAACAAACACATTAACATATTACCACGCTAAACTCTCCCAGAGTTGTTATGACAGAAATCAATTTTATCTAATATTTATCAATGTGATGTATAGACCTCTGTCCGAAACTCAGTTTTTAGTCTTAAAATATACAAAATTATTATTTTTTAAAATGATTATAATCTGAACAAAAAAAAATGCAATATATGGTGTGACATTCATAAATTTTCACACAAATTATTTGTACATCATTTCAACCACTGCCATTTTTTTTTTGTAATATTTAATTTTTTATGTTATTAGTATGTATTAGTGTAGTATTAGTTTTTATTGTATCATCAGTTATTTTCTTTTTTATTAAACTTGTGCAAAAAGTGTGAAATAAAATTATTAAGTGTATGTATTTAGGATAAGATTCTAGCCATGAATGTCATTCCCATCACAGAATGTTATCAAACACAATATATAATGAAATTTTTTGTTAAATAAACTGTGAAAACATGTTTAAGAGAGTTTATCTTTTAAATGTCCACAAGGCTGAAAGTGACCACAGTTAAAGAAACACCCAAAAGCATGTCTATAAGCAGCTAGATAATGTGAAACAGGTTTACACCCCCGAGAACAGCAGAAGGACTCTCTTGTCACCAGCTTAGTAGAATATATGTATTCATGTGCACTATTCTGTCTTGAGAGTGAAAGACTTCATTACCAGCTCCCCGTGACCCGTCCTTTCATTCCACAATGCTTTTCCAGCCAGGAAGGGCCAGGAAGCCACTGCAGGATACCTCCACTTTCATACAGCACATTATTAGTAGGAACACCACAGGGTCAACAGTTTTATAATGGCTGCCGACTTCTTGTGTGTCAAATGAGACCGCTATCCCATGACCTCTGACCCCACTAGGCTCTTGCACCTGTGAGGCTGATTGGGAGACCCTGCTATACTCCCTATTGAAAGATGTATTCAACAGGAAAGAGCTTTATTTTCTCAGGGACTCCCGTGCTTCAAAAATGAATTGATTTTGTCCACCTGGAAACCAACATAAATGGCTATTAATAGGGAACCGTGCTGAAGACCCTCCTTGTTCCTTTAGAATGGCTTAATTTAGGACATAATGTGAGATTTAAAGTAATAGATCACTCAAAAATAAAGATATTGTCTTTATTTTCAGACCCTCATGTGATTCCTAAACTATCCTTCTTCAACAAAACACAAAATAAGATGTTCTACAGAATATCCAAGCTGCTCTTTTCCATGCAGTGAATGTGGAATGTGATTTACATTAGCATCCTTCACGATTTACCAAATCATGGTAAAAGTATCATAAAAGAAGTCATTAAAATGTATGCAATATATTTCAAGTCTTCCAAACCCAGATAATATACAGACCGACATTTAAGCCATTATCAATTGATTTGGAGTTAAGTAATACAAATAACTGTTAGCTTTTGTTGTAGGGAAAACAGAAGTTTTGACGTGTTTCAAAATAATGCAAGACTGATAAGAGAGTGGGTAAATAATGGTTAATAATAATAAAATAACAAATAATGGTTGAAGTGTTCCTTTAAAGGGGTCATAGGATGCTACATGCACTTTTACAAGTTTTTGAACTGAAATGTGTGTTGGCAGTGTCTGTACACAACCACCCTATAATGATAAAAATCCACCCAAACATATGACCCCTTTTAAAAAAAGGAGTGAAATCCTGAGAAACTGCTTCTGCTGACAAGACATAGTAACTGCCTATTCCAGCAATATTACTGACAAATGATAATAATCATAATTACAATCGTTTTTAATTGCAAACTGCTGTGAGAGAAAATTACCTATTTTGTTACTCCAGAATCCTGTGATGTTCTTACTGGGGCGCTAATGAAATCGCTAGTTGTTAATGTTATGATGGGCCGCTTGATGGCAAATAGATCTCTTTTACTGTTAATTCAAACTCTGTCTCTATACATGTGGAGACCGGCAAAGTAATTGAACGTGTAAATCAACTACTAAGTGTAAATGGAAATGTTTATCATGTGCAGCGAAGTGGCATGTGCCTTTCGGCTGTTTTGCCTCTTTATTAATTGGATTGTTTAAATTTTATATCACATTAGTCTATGAAATTATATCAGTCTTAAGGTGAAGAAAGCAATTTAGCCACTGTATATAAATAGTTTAAGAAAATCCTACTTTAAGATAGTTTGGAATGAAACTGCATAAAACTATCATTTATTCAGGAATAAACAAAACATTCTACAACAAATACATTTTTGATTAACTTAAATTCATTATACATGACCTAGATGATTGAGAAATTTTACAGACTATGTAGAAGTCTGGAAAAAAAATTATAGCAAAAGTGATTCTTATCTTATTCTTATAACATAAAATAAGTACTTGCAGATAATATGATATTAATTAAAATATTTAATAGTAAACTTTCATGACTATGTTTATAACACACTTACAGTTTTTCTCGATTGCTTAAACACATTTCTTGAAACAATGCCTCGTATTCTCAAAACAATAAACACAAATCCATAACGTCTCACCCAATTCCCCAAACATCCTATTTTTAGGTCAAAATGAAGCTCTACACTCAAAACCATTCACTCTTGCTGAAAAACCAAACTTTTCCCTCAGACATCACACACAAGCTTTCAAAAACACACACACAACAACATAGTATGTGACATTCCCTCCGCGCTGACCAGGGACATTTACAATAGCCCGATGGCCAATTATGTTCCTCCCCCTTCTTCTTTTGGTCAGGTTGAAACCAGCCTGATCCACAAAGATAATTTCATGGGGAACAGGCCGGCCTTCAATCTAAAAGATTCTCTGCAAAACACATGAAAAACAGTAGAGTAAATCACTGCCCTGAAGCACAGTTCAAGAGGGCACAAATGGCAGCATAAACTGCTATTATTTAACCCAGCATTTTTTAGAGTGTATAATTATACACTACCATTCAGAAGTTTGGGGTCAGTAAGATGTTTAATGTTAATGTTTTTGAAAAAAAAAGTCTCTTATGCTCACCCATTTATTTGATCAAAAAACTGTAATATTCTGATATGACAATTAAACATATCTGTTTTCTTTTTGAATACTTTTAAAATTGTAATTTATTTCTATGATGCAAAGCTGAATTTTCTGCACCCATTACTCCAGTATTGAGTGTCACATGATCCTTCAGAAATCATTTTAATATGCTGATTTGATGCTCAATATTTTGTTGAAACCATGATACTTTTTGATGATTCATTGATAAATATAAAGTTCAAAATAACATAATAATAGCATTTATTTGAAATAAAAATATGTTGTAACATTATAAATGTATTTAATGTTACTTTTGATTAATTTATTGCATCCTTTCTGAATAAAAATATTATTTACTGACCACAAACCATGAGAATTAACTTGACAGAGCTCAAACTCAAAACACACGGCAGCACACGGCGGCAATGTTTTAGCAATCGAGAAAAACTGTAAGTACACTTAGGTGCACTTTGTAATAATGTCAATTTAAAAGTTGTACTTGTGTACATTTTAAATAATTTAGTTTTAATATTTTTTATTGTGCTTCAAATAAGTACTTTATAAATAAATAAAGAAGTAATTATGGAATTACATACACTGTAAAAATGATTTTTCAAAGTTAAATACAACAGATTATTGGAGAATATTTTAAAAGAAAATTATTTTTTTGCAAGAATTGTTTTCTACCTAGACTTTCATGTCTTACTTGCTGATGCTTCGTAATTGTTTGTCAAATTTACTAGGAATTTGTGAGTGAAAATTGTTTCTACACCTTTTTTTTTTTGAGTGCAATTAAGTATCCAAAAACATTACATTAGGTTTGCACTCAAGTATATTCTTTTAAAGTGTATTATTTCTGTTATACTAACTCTTTTTAAATGCATGGTGAAATGAATTTCTTTTTCAGAAGAGAGTTGTTGTCGGGGTGTTTCAAATGGTTGACAATGTCTACTAGGTGGTTGCTAGGGCATTGCTAGGTGTTTGCTATGGTCTTCTGGGTGGTTGCTTTAATCCAAGCTGAAACAGTCCACCTCTGAATCTCTGTGACATTGTCATCTCTATATATGGTCCCTCCTTCAATGTAAGTCAAAGGGATTTTCTTTTAAAATAGTAAATTTAATTGCGGAGAAAAATAATAGCAACAAGTACGATTTGAGGTATGATTCACATCCATAGATTAAACTGTTGCTCTAGTAATAGTAATAGCGATTGTTGCCTTAGCAAACACAAATAATTAAATAAATGAGAATATTTATGACTACAAGACTGAAATAATGAATGTGACTGTCTTTTAATCAATTAAGTAATAATGTAATATTGTAATTTATTAGGAACCATACATGCTTTGGTACTTTTTCACCACAACTCTTAATCTATAAATATTATTGCTCATTTTTTATTATATTGCTTCATGACTATGGGATCAGACAGAATTGATATTCCAGACAGCATCTGTTGAGAAGATAATGTCTTGAGAAACTCGTAAGAGCTCTGAGACAGCTATAAGTTATTGGTTCTTTGAAACAGATAAGCTGTCTGGCCTGTCATGTTCGGAGGGTATCTACTGTCAGACCTGCCTTTGCTTCTAAGGGTCCTATTTATACTGATCAAGGATTAACTCAGGCTGTCTCAGCAATGAAATAGGACTAATGGTTTGAAATAAGACAGATTTTTTTTGGGGGGGGGTTATTGTTTTTTCCCCCTCCAGCACCATAATTAATTTTTTATTTGTCACATGCTCAGATCTTCTGGTAAATTAAAGAGCAATCTGAGACACTAGGGAGAAATTCACTAAGAATCAATTGTATCCACTGACACAAGTTTGTGTTTTAGTGCCCTATTCTTTTTTTCCCTCATTTTTGGATAAATATCCCTTTAAATAAAAAAACTATTTTATTAATTTAAGCAAGTGTCTGGATTGCGAATAAAATGCTATTTTTTTTTTCAGCTGAAACACCATTCACAAAACTCTTTAGTGAATTCGCCCATCAAAATGAATCATTTTCAATTGACCTTCACATCTATGTAAATCCCATTTCAAACACCACTCTTTTAAGTTCTCCATTCACTTGGAAAGCGAGTTTTGTACTCCTTCATCTGGAGGATGTGAAAGAATTTGTTTGTTTGTGTCTTTGGCAGCATCTGCTTCAACTAACTTCACCACTGGTTCATTTGCACATCACAAATCTGCTGGAGAAATTGCCACAGTTGGCTCCCATCTGACAGAATGGCTTTCGCAATGTTTGTCCCAGCTTGCTTAAGGAGGCTGATATTGTCTGCACAGAGGGAGGGATTTACTATGAGATACAGTTCAGAGAGGACGTGGGCCATTTGTTGGGAACATGTAAATAGTTGGTTAGTGTGGTTATACACTCTAAAAAATGCTGGGTTAAATACAACCCAGTGCTGGGTAAAATAGGGACAAACCCAGCAATTGGATTGTTTTGACCCAGCGGTTGGGTTAAATGTTTAACCCAACCTTCTGGGTAGTAACCCAACCGCTGGGTCAAAACAACCAGTATTGAGTGTCACATGATCCTTCAGAAATCATTTTAATATGCTGATTTGATGCTCAATATTTTGTTGAAACCATGATACTTTTTGATGATTCATTGATAAATATAAAGTTCAAAATAACATAATAATAGCATTTATTTGAAATAAAAATATGTTGTAACATTATAAATGTATTTAATGTTACTTTTGATTAATTTATTGCATCCTTTCTGAATAAAAATATTATTTACTGACCACAAACCATGTGTGTGTGTGTGTGTGTGTGTGCGTATGTGTGTGTGTGCGTGTGTGTGTGTGTGTGAGAGAGAGAGAGAGTGTGTGTGATATTAATATTATAAATAACAATTTATTTATTTTTGGGGTTTTTTTAATGATTTTTTATTTTTTTTATGTGGTGCTTTAGTTCTGTTTTGTGTTTCATTACTGAAGTTGCCAGACACTTTGTATGGTAAAACCCTCTAGATCTGTTAAAATTTCAGAATGTTTTATTCACTTTGAAGCATCACAGTACACACATTTCAAACTGATGTTTTTAAGATGGCATGTCAAATTAAAAAATACTGCAAATATTTAAAAACATGTTTACATTCCATTGTTTTTGAATAGTGGGTCATTGTCCACCAGCTGAAAATCACTCCAATATTGCACAGAAGATTTAGGAATGTTCTGTGTCTTTATCAAAGAAATGAAATTATAGTTCAAGTATAGTGAATGCAGAAACCTGTTCAGATTTTGCATGAGTAACCATCCAAAAAACCATGTAGCATAATGACAGTTGCAGCATGTATTTTCTTTGATGCATTTCTACGTTTAGGATAACCATAGCTAAATAGGTAAATAATTGGAATCCCATCAAGAAATTAAAAGATTCATGTTTGCTTTGAGTCATTTAAACTACAGGCTCAATCAATTAAGCTCTGCTATTGCAGGTAAACTCTCTTTTCCATGTCAAGAGCGCATATTCCTCCATCCCCTACTAGAGGTGCAGAAGAAAGCAATGAAACATGTGGTGAGCCAAATGAATGTAGCAGCAATGCTTGTGTAAGCATTCCAGCAGAATTCCTTTTCCCCACCAGCTGCCAGTGTTAATATCCACTCCACAGGGAGGAAGTCTTCCTTCCTTCCTCTTTCCTTCCCACCCCCCACAATGGATTTGCAAGGACAACTTTTGAATGAATGCATTAAAGAGCCCACACTGGTGGTCAAGTCAAACATGACTGGCCAAGCATGTTTCATATTTTGACAGGTCTCTCTTCTGCTTTTCAAAAACATGCAATGGAAAGATGCATGCATATTTTTAAGACTTTTTGAGATGACATATGCATCTGTAGAAGATTTTTTTAAATTTGTATTTATACAAATATATTGCAACAATTAAAAGACATAATCAGTCACTTTTTGTAAACAGGTTGTAATATTGTGTTTCATCTCAGAGCTGGTGGGTTTAGTTCAAGGCTCTATATTGCAGATTTATATAAGGAGAAAATGAATTTGAAAAATACTTCTGGAACCAAGGCTGTTGAAGAGTGTCAGAAAATGTTGCCCTCAATAGACATATTAATATATCGTGCCAATATTTATTCAACAATGAGTTAATGTTCTTGTGCAAGTTGTCATTGCTGCTTGACATGCACTCTGAGCACATCTTGATGAAAATGATGTTATTAAATGAGAAACTTGTGTAAGTAGTGTTGGAAAACTGCCTCTTAAATAAACATTAATTGATGCACTGAAGTCGTGTGGATCACTTGTGGATTATTGTGATGCTTTTATCAGCTGTTTGGACTTTCATTTTGAACGGCACCCATTAATTGCAAAGGATCTATTGATGAGCAAGTGATGTAATGCTAAATTTCCCCCAAATATGTTCCTCTTGGGTGGAATAAAAGTAAATTTTCAGCAAATTCTACATTTTGCCTGGACTTTTCTTTTAAAAAAGGAAAGTTGGGGACCCTTTTGATTTGCATTAATTTAAGGCTGCTTTATAAATCATATTTGTGTGCAAAACTCCACTTTACCATTCTCATTGTAGGACAAAATATGGCATTGGACCAAAATTTATGCAGGGAAATTATAAAAGTAAAAAAAAAAAAAAAAACAGGAGACGTGTAGTTAGCATCTGTGACTTGACTGAACATGAGCAAAGGCAGTCAATGAATAAAAGAGTAGAGAAACAACCTCAAGACTGTAAAGAGGACATTTCAGGAAGCTCTCGCTCGGCCATCCACTTACATGTGCTCTAAATTTGGCTGCTTTAATTTTCTAGGATGTTTCTCTGAAGCCGAAGAATAACAATTTATAGCTCAGAACATACAAATGCAAATATGATAAACATGAGTACCTAAATAAAGATTGCATCCCCCAAAGATGCACTACAACTATAAATAAGAGTGAGTGAAAAAGATGAAAGACTAATCCAGGCGAGACCAAATGCTCGGCATGCAAATGTTCCGTGTCCCTTTTTTGGTTGCTGGGCAATAACGGTTTGCATTCGAATCTTACTTTTTTGTTGTTGTTGTTTTTGGTTTTTGTATCCATTCCTCAATAAGTGTAGCCACCAGAAGAATGAAGCCCAGGCCTCTGGAGTTAAATTAAGTTGTAACCCGGCAGGAATTCCTAAGCGTTCCACCAAGCCCCTTTTTTCTATCAATCGCTTCTTTATACTAGGTGTCGCCTCCTTCCACACCGGATGTTTGCAGTGGTCTGCAGCTGTTGTTTGAGGCCTTGCGGGGCTATGGGCCTAAAGCTGGCAGAGCGAAGAGAGGGGAACCATGCTAGGGGCCTGGGAAAGGTCCTGCCTCAAATTGCTGCACATGCTGTTTGGTAATTAGTTTTCAAGTTTGTGCAAAATTAGCCAGCTAGTATCCATTCGGACGTGCAAACTGGGGAGCAGGCTTTTCTTTTTAATAATCTACACATGCAAGCAGAAATATGTTTGTGGGAGGACGTTGGACAGGAGATCATGTTGGTTTAAGTTCTTGAATGGGTTTCTTTCAGCACTTGAACAGGCCAGAAAAAGCCAGGTGAAGAGAGGCAAGTTGCGACATAACACAGGGTCACGTTGCATTTAATAGGCAAAATTCCCTGTACAATCACAAGAACATTAAACGTCAGGAGTAATGAATGGACGCAAATCAATTATTTTTATTACCAAACAGTTCAGGGTGGGACGATTACACAGCTGTCCTTAAATCTATCAGTAGTCTGTATATCAGTCTATCAGTGGTATAGTGGAATAACATCAGCAGAGAAGTGGTTAATTATAAATTATAAATAATAAATATTAATTATTAAACAATTAATAATGCATATATTATTATTAAACAGTTAATAATGCATATATATATATATATAGGCATAGAAATGTTTTTTTTTTAAATCATTACAAATAAAAAATATTTTTTTTATTTATATTATTATAAACTTATAACTTATAAAATGTTATTATTATTATTATTATTTCTTTTTTATAATATTAAGAAATAGAAAAAGGAGAGAATATTAGTTTTATTTTATTCATTGTTTTTATTTAATTTTATTACTTGTTTATTTACAAATGTATTCATTTTTAGCTTCATTAATTTGATAATTATTTTTATGTGATTTCATCATGCAAAAATATATTTATATATTATATATATTTATATATTAAATTTTTTCAGTAGTATTTTAAAATGTCTTATTTAGAAAGGGTATTGAATATTTAACTACAGATAGTTTAAATAGAATAAACGTATAGAATATGTAAATATAGTACATAAAATAGAATATATTTAAATTCATATAATTCCTACATAAATATTTTAATTATTGTTATGTTATAATATTATTAATTTATTGATAAACTACAAATGATGCCTTCTGTTTCTATTGTTCATCTGTGTGATCTTTAATACGCTGCCACACACACGCTACACACACAGCCCACCCTCCTCAGAGTACGGAAGGAACAACAAACAAAAAGCTCAAGTCTACAAGAGAAACTGCAGGGGGAAAAAAATATTCCTAAAACACAAACAAACAACCCTGCACTGTTTATAGTGTATGAGATGCTGAATGGAGAAAACACTTTTGTCTTGAATCATCATTAAAGTAGCTTGGCTGGAACTCGCCACCCTCCGCACAGCAGTCCTCAATGCAGCTGCCAGACTCAAAGAGGAAGTTTCCAATCATCTCTGTCTGGATTTGCATTTTTGCCTTGTCTCTCAGCGGCCGTCCCCTCCTCCACCCTCTCTTGTCTGTTTTGGCACTTGTGCTACTTGGAGAGCAAGAATGGAGACACTCGCTCTTTGTGTACTTGACAGGGGCTTGATACCACAGGATACATGCAATTCTTAACCTTGCCAGGACTGCCACTACTGGGTGTATCATGGGGTGAAATGTGTTTGTATCTCTTTTATGTTGTTGTTCTGATTGACAGGAACACTGAAAAACGTGAGCGTTTGGCCGGAACTGCAGTTTGGGGATTACTTTCTGTTTTCAAAGAAAGGTTTAGGTAGCAAGTTAGAACAAAATGGAACCATTGGCAGTTGAAACTTTATTTATTTATTGGACATTTAATAGAAAGGGGAAAACCCCTTGATATGCCCTGACCCAACTTCATGTGTCAGTAGGAAACTACAACAATAGAGGCAAGATATGCTGCACCCTTCAAGCCACAGGATGAGGTCTGCTAAAAAGTTAACAGATTATTAAAGGGGTCATATGATGTTGCTAAAAAGAACATTATTTTGTGTATTTGGTGTAATGAAATGTGTTTATGTGGTTTAAGGTTCAAAAAACACATTATTTTCCACATACTGTACATTATTGTTTCTCCTCTATGCCCCGCTTTTCTGAAACGCATCGATTTTTACAAAGCTCATCGGTCATAATTACGGATTATAATGACTTATACTGTCTTTTTACGTGTTGCTTTGCATCGCGCCATGTACACATAAAACCATGTCTGCATTTGTGATCGGAGAAATTACAAACAGCAATCGCTACTCTACACTGCTCAAAACTCGCGTTTGAATCGACAGTGGCAAATTTTTTAAATATAAAAAACGAGAAAGGAAAGGAAAAATTTAAATCGCATCATATGACCCCTTTAATAAAATAATGAATATATTATTTAATGTTGACGTTTTCATTCTTTTTTTTTTTTTTGCATAGGTATTTAAAAAAAATTAAACTTAAATTAAAATGTTAAAAATCAGACTGGCTTGTGGCTTCTACAGAAGAATATACCATCATTTAGCCACCTCACGATTAGTCCTTATGAATGGTTTATATATATTATAAATTAGATTTTTAGGTACAGAACCCTAATTCTGCACTCTATAAGCTCTTTTCTTAGTACATTTATGATTGTTTCTCCAATCCATAGTGGAAATGAAGAGGTTAATCTCTCCTTTCCTGCACATATGTGACTGTCATTAGCGGGAGCATGGGACAAATCTCTTTTTCCAAATCCCTGAGATTCTCAAGTGTGCCTCTGCCCCAAAGGGAAGGGAGGGACAAATCTCTTTTTCTGAGTTTTCAAAATCCCAAGAGTCTTTGCGTGCCTCTGCCCTGAGGGTCCGAAGAAGCCTCCCGGGACATAAAGTATTGGCTTTAGATTTAGCAGTTTCCTGTGAGCCTTGAAGACCACACCAAACAAGTCATGAATAAGGGAGCATATGGACAGCTCTTCAAGTCCAGCAGGGACATGAGAAGGACTGGAGGAAAGGAGGAGGAGGAGGTGCAGAGGGAGAGAGAGAGAGAGAGGGAGACCTTTGAGAATGTTAATGATGGGGAACCGGGGCGAATTCCCTGAGCGAAGCAGAGCAGCTTTCAAGATGGGCTGCACTGATCCACTGCCAGACACCAGAGAGAGGGGGAAATACAGGGGGAGACAGTAAAATAAAAAGAGAATAAGAATTATAGGGAGACAGTGACAGAAAATTGGAGGCATGTAGGAGAAAGGATGTAGGTCTTCCTTAATAGAATAAAAAAAACAAAACAGATATGTGTACATGTAGATGCTTACATTTCAAGTCAAGTCATATTTATATAGAGCTTTATACAATACAGATTGTTTCAAAGCAGCTTCGCAGTCATAAACAGGAAAATAACAGCGTTAATGTTGCACAATTCGTCAGTTATGATACACTGAAAAAAATGATTCATTGAATTTACAAATTTTTGTAAGGTAAGTGGTTGCAATCAATTTATTTTAGCTACATTTAAATAAACAAATTTAGTTGACTAACTTTCAACATATTTTGTTTTATTAAATGTAGCTAAAATAAATTGTTTGCAACCACTTACCTTAAAAAAAATTCAGTGTATAAATTCAATTTCAGCTGTAAAGCAGCTCTACAGATGGCAATAGTTTCATTATTAACTCAATTTAGTTCAATGTTGATTCAATTCAGTTCAGTTACTGTCACGGGTGCACACACACGAGGGACGAGGAGACGCTGGAGAATGTTGAAAGGACTTTATTTCTGAACCAAGGGAGACGAACACAGGAAGACGTTCACACGAAGACCTTCAACATCGGACAGAGAACTAGGGACTGGGAACACTTTATATACACACACACACAAGGAGGGGATGACGAGACACACCTGGGAGCAATGACACATCAAGGGAAACACCTGGGAAGAAATCAACTTAATTAATCAGGGGAGGAACAGGAAACAAACCAAATAAGGGCATGGGAAGGCACATGGGGAGCAGGACACACACGAAACATGGAACAGAGTCTGACAGTTACAGTCTATGCTGCAAAGTTCATTAATTATGAAATGAGTTCAATTCAGCTATAAGGCAGCTCTACAAAACATTCGAAGCGGGTGCCCATAATCCAACTCAATTCAGTTCAACTTTTGTTCTCCTCTGATTGTGTCGTTGCAGTCCAAATGATAATATTACTGAATATTAATATTAAATTGTCTTTTAAACAGCGAGCAAATGCATTTAGAATGTTTTTTTAGAAATGACTTTATGACATCATATTTTTCTATTTTAATTGGGGTGCTCCAGTACAGTTCCCTGACACTTCATAAACGACTTCAGCAAACTGAAACTTCAGTGGACTGTTCCAGTTTGCTAGTCCTAAATCTGAAAAAAAAATGGAAGACAGATATAAAAAATTCATAATTTCTATATTTGTGTCATGCTTGTTAAAAAAGTTGTAGAAAATCTTACTCCTCATGTTTGGCGAAGTCATGCTGTAAAATGTGGCTACAGTGATTTTGTAAAAAAAATAAAAATAATAATTATATTATATTATTATTATTATTATTTGAATCATCATTTCGTTTTTTTTTTTTGGTTTGGTTTGGGGGTTTTTTCAAATTTTGGGGGAGGGGGAATATTTTTGATGTTTTCCATTTGGTAACAAGGCAATCCACCTAGCAACACACTAGAAATTACATAGTAATGTTCTATAAAAACAATTATTTAATTTTTTTAAATTGCACTTTAAGTCTTGTAGATACTTTTTATCTGAGGGTTTGCAAACAAACAAAAACAGCGAATATATAATTAAAAGTACTGTAAGTTGTGCACCACTACTAGTTTATTATTACTATTAGTAGCTTCTAGAGTTGATTTACCAGTGTGATGACATGTGAATGTGGGATGCAAATTACACGAAGTTGCCTCATGCAGAGCAGGGGTGCCAAGTTAAAGGGATAGTTCACCTAAAAATGTAAATTATGTCATCTTTAACTCACCCTCAAGTTGTTCCAAATCTGTATGAGGTTTTTTCTTCTGTTGAACACAAAAGAAGATATTCTGAAGAATGTGTAACCAAACATTTGAAAATAGCCATTGACTTCCATAGGTCTTTTTTTTTTTTTCCATACTTGTCATGAATCCGGTCCCTGTCATTCCTCCCGCTCACCACCAGAAGTCTCCATCACCTTTTCATACCGGACTCCATTTCCCATTATCCCATACCTAGGAACTGATTACAGACTCACCTGTTTCCCATTAGGAGGACTATTTAAAGGTCCCCTGAAATGCTTAGAAACACGCAGCGTTACTCTATGTGTTGACGTCATTTTAACTGAAACAGGAAGACAGGGCGGGACATATCAAGCAGCCCCGCCCCTTTTTAAAATAGCCAATAGCTTTTGTTTATATCACAGCTTGGGCTACAGCCGTTCAGAGCCGTTAAGCTCCGTAAAGCCACATTTGACAGGGTATGCCAGCCACAATCTCATCCATATTGCTATCAAATATAGCATTCTGTGTAGAATTCAAATAGCTCCGATACATTTTGTGGTCTGCGCCGACTCGCGCATGTGATTCGCTCCGTGCTATCGTGTCTCTGGACCGGAGCAGAGTGTGTGTGCAGTGCGGTGGTTAGCCGAAAGCACAGCGCGAAACCAGACTTCTTTTTTTCCTCAACGGAAAGCATGTTTACACTGTTTGTAAATATGCTTTCGTTCCCTGTCCCCTATATAGTGCATTACGTGCCATTCACTGTACAGAAAATACAAATTCTGTGGACAAGTGACCGATTTCAGCACCGGCTTCAGCGTCTATTTTATAGAGTAGGGGGTGGGCGCTTCGGATTCTAGAGAGCATTTGATTGGACAGAAAGTTTGATGAGAAGCTGAAGTACGATGTGACGTCAAAAAAAAACGTTGAGCCGTTTTGGCGGAAGTGACGAACTGCAAGCTTTGAATGCTTATATCTTCTAAATGCGAATTTTGTCACTGTTTTGGAGCACACTGCCCTATAGATAACCTTAAGACTAACATATTGATACTAACACCCAAAAAACTTTAATTTTGATTTCATGGGGACTATAAGTCACACCCTCACATACACACATTGCAAAGTATTGTGTTGCTGTATGCGGACAATTCTAAGCGTTATCCTGGTTTCTTGTTCCCTTGTCCTGTTTGCCTTGTTTTTGCCCTGCCTTGCCGTCTTTTTGACCTTGGACTGTTTACCTTGTTTTCCTGTGATCGCTTGCTGCCTGCCCTGACCATTGCCCATTTTTTGGATTACTCTTTTGTCTTGTCTTGTACATTGTTGTTTGCTGGTGTATGACCCTGTCCGTGTTGACTCCAACATGGATCTCCTACTCCGTTGTCACGCCGTCCGTTACAATACTATTGAAGTCATTGGCTACTGTCAAATGTTTGGTCACCAACATTATTCAAAATTTCTTCTATATAGTTTGACAGAATTTTGAAAGTTTGACAGAACTTTTGGGTGAACAGTCCCTTTAATTTATATCACTACACTATCGCTCACTAGTTTGGGGTAGGTAAGATTTGTAAAAGATTTAGTAAAAGTTTGTAAAAGAAGTCTGTTATGCTCACCGAGACTGTATTTATTTGATCGAAAAATTCAGTAAAACAGTAGTATTCTGAAATATTACCATTTAAAATAACTGTTTTCTATTTTAATATTTTTAAAATGTAATTTATTCCTGTGATGCAAAGCTGAATTCAGCAGCTATAGCAACAGTAGTGTATTTCTGCTGCTAGTTCTTGATTCTGTAATTGGATTTTTGGTTCTTGATTCTAGTTCTTGTTCGGTTTCTTTAAACGTTGTCTTTCCAAACTTGTCGACATTACTCAAGGATAAGCATATATGCTGCAGAAGTGGTTCCTATACAGTTTGTTAATATGTAATAATGAAATTTGACATGGATTCTTTGTATGAGATAATTTTTTATTCACTGTGTCACTCGAGTAATAATGCATTGTGACCAATTCCACACTAGCCCACTTGGGAAGTAGAAAATAATGATGACTCGATAAAATTCCTCTGAGAAAGACTGGAGATTTGAAGCAAGCATCAGACACTGAACCCCTGTTCCCATCCTTCAGGAAGAAAAACAAGGCCTTTTGAAAAGCAGTCTCTAAGAATTGAAAGCCCAAGTATCCCGACCAGCGCAGAGGCTGCCAAGAGGCCAGGGAAATCTGATACGTCCTCATTGGGTGCCTTAACAAAGATCTATTGAGGCCAAGAGAGGACTCTGATTGTGGAGGAGAAGGGGGTAAAAAGGAAAAAAAAAAGAACCTGGGGCCATGACAGGCATCCGGTAAGTGGATCATTCTGCCTCTGTTCTCCCTTAACATTCCCCCAGGTGGCCTGGAAGATACCCAATAAAACAGGGCTGACTAAGGCAACGGAGGTGTCTGTGTTGTGCCTGAGGGGAGAAAGCTATTATCATGCCAACTACACCAAGTTGAAACCATTTCTACGGTTCAGGTCTTTAACCTCTGTGTTGATTAAGGTTATCCGAGTAATTTAGTGGAAGCGGTATCACATTATGGTAGACTTATGAGGTGGAAATTAAATTTTGCTCCAGGCTTATAAACTCTGGGGAGGAAGAGATGTGGAAGTGGATGCACATGGGTGACTTCCTGTTGATTTTGATCACCAAGGGCGTTTTTAGACTTAACAAGGTGATGTCTTTTTTTCAAGTTATCTGTAAGTGTGCATATAAGCACATGGTCTACTAAAGGTCACCATGTGATAACTTTTTGTGCTTTTGAGGTTGTGCATAGAATAGAGCTTTCTTTTGAATGCCACATGTGCACATTAATCATCATCTAAGCTTCTTAAAGGGACGGGTCACCCCAAAACAAATTCTTTATTTTGCTATTCCAAACGGGCAAGCTGATGTTTTGTTTTGATGGGGAATTTTTTTTTTTTTTTTACCTATAATGCATTCACTTTGCTTTGTAATGCAACTTATAATGCATTTAACGATTTAATTAATAATTGTAACCACTTTTATAATACTTTATAATATTTCTATATTCATTGTTACAACTTGAGAAAATATAATGCATTAAAATACATACAAACAACCAACTTCAGAAAAGTTATTCATGAAAATATATAATGCATTACAAAATACATTATGGACACTTTTTATAATACATAATACATAAAGGCTTCAAGTAAGGTGTTGGCATAATTTTTTTCTCATTGATAATTCATATAGAATATAAGTGTAAAATGGCACCATAAAACTAATATCCTCTTATAATAGTTTTTTGTAAGAAACAGACTGAAATTTAGGTCATTTTTAATCAAATTCATATTTAGAAAGCAAAATAATAATAATAATAATAATAAGAAGAAGAATGCTGTTATTTCTCTCATATAACAGCATTGTGTTCCTGTTATATGAGAGAAAATAATATACATTTTTTATATTATTGAGTAAGCTAATCCTTGAAGATAATTCGTTATAGCCATTTATGGTAAACAACAACAGCACTTGTCGCAGTGACCTGACATATGGAGTTTACAACACTCATCACACATCACTGCAATGAAAACACTGCAGCATTTTAACAATGTATGGCTTGTTGCAAGTAGCCAACAATTGACACAGCTGATCTAACAAGCGCTTTGCACACTTCCCGGGGTGTTTCCTTTCCTTTCCCAGCTGAATTACAGTTTATAGGAGCCTTTCACACAACACGCTCCCACTAAATTTAGCACATCATTAGTTTCACAGTTTTCATAACACCAGTGCAGGGCCATTCCTCTGCAGACGGTTGTCATGGCAATGACAGATCTCATCACAGCTCTGAATCAGAATTTGTTTAAAAAAGAATTTCTAGCTTATTTTTAGGCATGACAAAGGAACTAAAACAACCTCATGAAGAAACTCTGTTGGCTTTGTAAAGCCTGTGCAAGGATTCTTGTGCACAGCTGACCAATAAGTTCACAACATTTTTGCATTTTATAACAATGCAAATTTTTTAGAGTGGTGCAATACATCTATTCACACCCTTACCCATAAGATATGTTCTCTTTCTGTGGCTAAATACAAAGGAAATTTGCACTCAAATAAATACTGTTTTTTCACTAAATGATTAAATAGCTTCCAGTGGCCCTGATGTTTATTTAATGTCAAGTCAAGGATTTCAATTTAATAAAACTATAAATTAATGATGAGGACCTGCAAGAGGATCGTGTCTCATTAGGATCTTTATAGGCCTGTACTTTGTATCTAATTTGAAATGTTCCCAGAACTTACTGTATATGTTCGAAGAAAATGAGTCATGCAATGTCCCTGCTTATCTTGGTTAAGTTTAAGTGTCCTAGTTCACCCAAAAATGAAATATTCAGGCCATACAAGATGTAAATGAGTTTGTTTCTTCATCAGAACAGTGATTGCATCACTTGCTCACCAATGGATCCTCTGCAGTGAATGGTTTCTGTCAGAATGAGAGTCCAAACAGCTGATAAAAACAAGTAATCCACAAAGCTGCATGTTAGTAAGAAAGAAATCTATCATTAAGACATTTTTAACTTCAAACAATTGCTAAAATACTGAGTCCGCCATCCATGGCGGGGTTAGGAACTACCAATGCTTGTCCAATTTTTACTTTTTAAAGTGGAAAACAACAGGAGAATGTTAAAGAATGCACTGGACACTCAGTTTTGTATAATTAAAGTGAAAAGGAACTTGCAGAGCTCCAAAATGACTATTAAGAACATAGTAGTCTGTACGACTCAAGAAATATATTCCAAGTGTCCACTTGAAGTCATAAGATAGCTTTGTGTGAAGAGCAGACTTTAACTCAAATTTAAATTGTCTTTAAACCTGCAATAAAGGCATTGTATTCAAATGAATACGGATAGTGGAGGGCAAGATTTTTATAGGAAATAATGACTTACATTAAGATTTATTCCTCACACAAAGCTGCCGCATGCCTGCAGAAGACAGTACAAAGGTCATATAGACTTCTGCTGTGGTGCTTTTTGTGACATTTTGAAGCTTGGAAGCCTTGAAAGAGTCCTGTAAAAGATCCTAAAGGGCAGATAAAGTATTACTTCAAGATCAAGAGCTTATTTTCCTTCAGTGATGGTATAATTGTCCACCTATGGACAGGAGTTTACTCTATTTAATTCAAAGGCTTTAGTATGTGTGACTCTAAGTTATGATACATTTTCACTGTACGTTTCGACTTAGACGGGATTTACAGAATCAATCATGTTCTCTTGTGACGGGTTTTATAGAAGTTCTGACAAGTGTACGGCAGTGAAGACATATATCAAATCCAAAGCTATGGGATTAGAATGTGTGAAAGGAGAAAGAAACCTGTCAATGTAGACACACAGACAGCCCTGGCCTTTGAGATTGAAACAATATGTTAACATTTAGATCATACTGAGGCAGAAATAAGCGTATATTGTGGTCTAACTTAGACACACATTCTTTAAATTCAGTTCTAAATTGCTATATAAAGTAAAAATAAATAAATACATACATTTAAAAAGGAAAAAAGAAGATTTTGAAGTTTGTAATTATAGATTGTCTTATCTTGCTGCTATCAAACATGTTAAAACTCTTTTTGTTCTCCATTCAGTTCCAGGGATTGAAATAAGAGTCGTATTCCTTTTTACTCATTAATGGAAACCGTCCATGACAATATTGGCTTTGTATGGTGCTGTAGATCAAATAAAGCACTTTGTTTTACATTGTGTGAGTTGTCACATGCTTTTGGGGAGAAATATCAAGCACAGCTTTCAGCTTTAACTGGCTAAACAGAGCAGAAATTGTAACACCATTTGCAATTGAAAATTCTTTATCTCTGCTTTGAAGGGGTTGGGATAAATGAGGTGTGTGGAATCAAGCCCTCTAAATCACTTGCATTTTACACTTTGCATGAGATGTGTTGAAAGGCCATTTAGACACAAGGATACCCAAAAGGTGAGAGCCTTTGGGGATTCGAGTAGTGTGTATCCTACTAAAAGCCTTTCACACCTATCTTTCAGACAGATTTCTCTTTAAGAGCTATCCCTACGGTGAAGACCACAGCTGACATGCACAAAGCGGCCTGTGCTGAGCTGACACAGGGTTAGATTTATGTCTGTATAATACTGATAACACTATTCATGTGGCAAATATCCAAGATGAAATTGCTATTCAGAAAGAGAGCATGAGAGCATGCCTACAGGCCATGTTTTCTCCAAGAATCCGAGGCTTGTTGGGGCTGATCAAGAGGCATTTTCTTTAACACGTCATGCCTGAAATGCCAAACAGATCCTGAAACATAAGTCTTTCTCAGAAATGTAGCATGCACATGGCCTCTGGTCTGAGTTCCATAACTACATAATTTCCATCCAGCTACCTTATTTGTAAATAACATTGTTCACGACTGCCCCGCAGTTATATGAGAGCCATCATACAGAAGATCAGAAACATAACTCTGGGCGCTTGAGGAGTGGAGTAACACGGTTACTGAAGGTTAAAGATGTCAGTCAAACTCGACTACTGTATAGTCTTTAGTATAGGACTGTCTGTGAAGTGAAGGTACATTTTTCTTATTAAAATGTGATACACATAAAGTAAATCGTACTTTTAAATAATGTTTAAAAATACCAGAACCAAATGACATTTAACAAACCCAGCAAACAAACAAAAAATATATTCCATGAATTTTTAATGATTCTTTATTTTATTGAACATTCAAAATGGCCAGCTTTTTTAATGGTTTATTATTATTTATTTATTTATTTATTTAATCGTACTTTTAAATAATGTTTAAAAATACCAGAACCAAATGACATTTAACAAACCCAGCAAACAAAAAAATATATATTCCATGAATTTTTAATGATTCTTTATTTTATTAAACATTCAAAATGGCCAGCTTTTTTAATGGTTTATTATTATTTATTTATTTATTTATTTTTGGTTATGCAAACATTAAGGGAACATTTCATTTTATCATTTTACATTATGGGACATTTTTGGATTGTTACTTTTGAATGTTCTCTGAACATTTTGAAACAAGTTGAAATGTTTAGAAAATGTTAGACAAACATTTTTCAGAAAAAAATATTTGTGTGTGTGTGTGTGTGTATGTATTCTATATGTATTTATTTTATTTTTTTTCATGCTAATGTTTTGAGAATATCGTTAAAGACAACTTTGTGGACGAATGGTTTATTAACGTTACTGGAAGAGCCAATCCTAGACTTCTGGGGGCCCTAAGCAAACAACTTAGCAAACTTAAACAATTTAGCCTAATAGCCTACTATACCGAAATGTATTAAAGTAATCAAATGTAACAAAGTAAAGCCCTGCATAGACTTCACCATATAAATAAAACATAAATTGATTTGATTCATAACAAAGTTATACAATATTCAATGAAGAGCAGTGAATAATTCTCTCATTTTCTTTTGATGTTTGATTAACAGATGATGACAGACAGCAGCAGGTTTATACAGTAAGATGCTGTCACAGAATGCACAGACACTGACTAGCATTCAATTACTTTTTAAACTGTTTATTTTCACTAAAGACATAACTGACAGTGTTTCGTGAAAACTCACCAAGACGGACATCTTGACATATACAAAGCACAAAGTAGCCTATATTTGTCCGTGTTTCTCTCCGTCTCAAATTGCGAACACGGAAAGCGCTTGGGAAACAGTTGGCCTTATTTTAACGATCTAAGCACATGGTCTAAAGCGCACGGCGCAGGTGCACTTAGGGCGTGTCCAAATCCACTTTTGCTAGTTTAACAACGGGAAAAACGGTCGGCGCCCGGCGCATATTTGTTGGTAAATGGCGCAGTCTATCTCAGTTGCCTCAAAATAGCAACGCGCCAGCAATGCGCCTGAACACACCTCGTTTTCAGACCAGCACGCCCATGGGCGCACAAATGGGCGCAAATGCATTTGGTATTTACACAATGTGGAGCAGGATGTGAAAATGACAACTGCGTCGGGCTGAAAAAACAATGGCGCCGCATTGTGCCAGGTGTATGATAGGGCCCAGTGTCTCTTCCTTGGCTCAGTGTGAATTTAACTCGCTTTTTAGTATCAAGCAAGAACGACAGGAGACTATATATGACAGTCACGTTACATGTTTTGACTGATTTGGATGTTATGTAGAAAGCGCACCGACTGCGTCAGGCTGAAAAAACACTTGCGTCGCGCCTGGCGCCGCATTGTGCAAGGTGTATGATAGGGCCCAGTGTCTCTTCCTTGGCTCAGTGTGAATTTAACTCGCTTTTTAGTATCAAGCAAGAACGACAGGAGACTATATATGACAGTCACGTTACAATGTGCGGATTTGCTATTTACACGGCGAAATTTGCAAGAGCAAAGACTGAACGCGTCTCCAGAGATGAAACGGAGCTGCTCTTGCGCGAGCAAATAGGTAGCCTAATTCTGATACATGCAATGACTATCCATTATGACATGTAGGCATTTTTATATTTATGTAGCCTACCAGCAATGCGCCTGAACACACCTCGTTTTCAGACCAGCACGCCCATGGGCGCACAAATGGGCGCAAATGCATTTGGTATTTACACAATGTGGAGCAGGATGTGAAAATGACAACTGCGTCGGGCTGAAAAAACAATGGCGCCGCATTGTGCCAGGTGTATGATAGGGCCCAGTGTCTCTTCCTTGGCTCAGTGTGAATTTAACTCGCTTTTTAGTATCAAGCAAGAACGACAGGAGACTATATATGACAGTCACGTTACAATGTTTTGACTGATTTGGATGTTATGTAGAAAGCGCACCGCATTAAAGAAAGGAACATTCATGTTTTCATAACCGCTGGCCAAAATCAAAAATGAAACTAAAATTAAATAATCGTTTAGAGCAAGGGGGCCCCCTGGTGTTTCGGTGGCCCTACGCAACATGTGTACTTTGTGTATAGGGAGGATCGGCTCTAAGAATGTTTGTTCTGAACTTTGCCAGAACTTTAGCAAAAATTCTCAGAACATTCCCTGTTAGCTTCGATTCTGCTAATGTGAACAGAATACCGAAAAACAAATGTTCTGACAAAGTTTCTTGCACTACTACTTCAACGTCAATCTACAGCATGTAAAAACGTGACCATCCAATTACAGAAAACTAATGACTCTATGAACCGCTTCTTTTTTAAATGAATGAAAAACATATAACACAACCAGTAAAGTCTGATTCCCGAATGACTCTTCATAACCCAAAACATGCAGCGCAATCCAACTCCCAAAGAATGACTATACAGAGCCACTTCATTTGAGTGATTCAAAAGCATAGAGCACAACCAATGTAATCTGATTCCCAAATGAATATGGATCTAATGAGTCACTTCATTTAGTTAATCAAAAATGTATTATTTTTAGGGAATCAAATACATACTGTGCAGCCAGTGTAGTCCCACTCCCTCCAAAAAGACTGTGAAAAGTCAGTAAAAAGTCTGTACAGGCATGCCTTTCAATTTAATTATTATTGAAATTATAATTTTTACCCTTAATACTTATTCCTGAAAAATATTTCAAGAATAGTTTATGAAACGGTTAGTAAATGGGAATGTGGAATCATTTAATTCTTTACAATTCATATTCCTTGTTGAGAGACTGATGTACTATTATTTGAATTCATTTTCTGCACAGGTTTATTTTGCTACAGGTCAAAAGTCTGTCTGTATGCAAGACTAGGGTTCAGTTTAGGATATATATTCATATTGCCATATGCACCATGCATATTTTGAACTTGACCAGTGTAATTAAAAATATATATATTTTTCCCACTTGTCTCTGTGCATCTTGACACTTAGAAGTTATCACCACAGTGGGCTCAAGAGTTATGACAAATTCTGCCTGAGAGTTTAGAAACCCAAGCAGCTTTATGTAGTCGACTGAGTCAAGTTTTCCTCAGTGCTGAGATATTATTTCCATTACCAATTATGTCACATAAAAGCAGAAAATTCAGACTCGATCTATCATTCTTAAGCCCTAAACTGGTCTTTTGGGTACATGTGAGAGCTGTTGCAATATGCAGCCTGCAGTTGTGGGGGAGGTAATTAGTGTATAAGATTTTCATGAGATTGGAGTGTACTTTTTAAAGACCATGAAATATTAATAATGCAAGAGCAGACTTGAGTTACTTTTGCTCTAAGAGATGCAATATTGAAGATGCAACGTTGAAATAACAACCTCTTGTCAACTGCCAAGATCAGACAATTAGATCAGATAATTATTTTAGTAATGCATTTGAAATTGCATGGTTTGTTTGTTTTTTCCTAAGACGCAATCTACATTTGTATTGTTTTATCAGTTTGACTGGCAACAAAACGACAGCATGTGTGCATTTTTCAGCTCTCTAAAAGTCAATAAACTCTGTTAAAGCTGCAGTTCATTGTTGCAGAAACAAACTGCAGAAACACTGCATGACATAAAGTGGGTCAGGCCAAATCCAACCCAAAGTGGCCCCCAATTTCCTGCTTGTTTACGTGGCCTCAGACCTCCTTCCCATTCCAAAGCGCTGGTCTGTGTTTTTGGCACGTCAATTTGTCAAATTTACCCCAAAGTCAAAGATCCAGGTCTCGTCACGTACCTCCAAAACACATTTCAGCATTACTTCCACATTGCGACTGAATTAGGAGCTATGTTCCCTCTCCACGACCATCTGTGCAGTTTCCTAATGAGACCAGACCTCACGCTGGACATCAATCTCAATTAAACTCTGATGGTTCCAAAATCACCTATGGTAATGAATTAACACTCTTGATTCATTATTTGGTTTGGGGGGGAGCATGGGTGTGCTCTGAAATCATTGTGCTGTTAGGAAGCACGGACAATTTAATCAGAACCTATTAACATGATGGATATGATGGCTATAGCAAGGAACACATTGAGTGCAAAAGAAAATGAGTTATTTCTGTCAGTCTAAGGGAATATTAAATGGAATGAATGGACCGTAGTTTGTGGGGGGAAAGAAACGTGGTTTTATATGCCTCGGGACAAGAAGCCTGAAACTGATGGCCACCGTTATAGGATGCTTTTACGGCGAGCTAATTAGACTAATCCAGGTTGGATTTCTTCTCAAGCACAATAATTGATCAGCGACTGTAGAAGCTACTTCACTTCAATGGACATGCTTTTATCTTACATTTTCTACCTTGAAAACCCTACCAATATACTGCAGATTGTCTTACTATAATGGAAACACGCTGTCATTATTCAAAATATGTATGAATAAATAATAAATATTGCAAAAACACTTTGTGAATAATTATAATTCCATTATAGCTTAATTATACATTATAGTTTTTGCAATGACTGTATCCACCCCAAGCAACGATTTGTAAGCAGGTTTTGTTTTTGTTTTTTTTGCAATTTCACTGTTTCCATGAAGCATTTATCTCTTCTATCCCACAATATGCTAATTAATTTATATAGACAGACAGACAGACAGACAGATAGATAGATAGATACATAGATAGCTCACGCTGGACATCAATCTCAATTAAACTCTGATGGTTCCAAAATCACCTATGGCCTTGATTGGGATTTGACGGTTCGATCCAACTGCTTGCGAGTATGAGAAATTGTTGTTCTTTTTTTTTTTTTTTT